>NC_041386.1:181201874-181230659 GCF_002162155.2 Triticum dicoccoides | reverse complement strand
GCCGCGCCCGCCGCCGCCGACGCCGACGCCGACGACGCTGCCCCGCCCCGCTGGAGCCCCGAGCCGCCGGAGTCCGACGAGGTAGCCGCGCCATTCGCCGCCGGTTTTCCGGAGAAAACCGATCCAGTTTTTCCTTGAAAACCCTAGGTTTTTTTATTTTTATTAGATCGGTTTTATCGGTTCTTTTATTTAGCGAGCGTTTGGTTGTTCGTTCGTTTTTACGGACGAGTTCACCGTTTAGTTTCAGATAACGAACGTTCGTTCATTAATTTGTTCGTCAATTTTTTTTCTCGGATTTTCCATGATTATTTCTAATCATAATTTCTGATCCGATTTTTGTTTTAGTTTAACTTTTCGCTTGTTTATCAGAATTAGGCGATTCAAGCGCCTAGAGCTTCGTCTCGAAACCCTCTTTCCGTTTAACCAACTCAAACAAGTTTTTGCGTCTGTAAAATTTGACTTAGGTCCAGATTAGTAATGGAAGCTTGTTTTCTTCCACCATTTGACTTTCGTTGTTTCGTTCGATTTGTTTCTTTTGCAAACCGGAGTTCTTAAGTTGAACCTTCTGGTTAGATCTCTTATTTGAGTTTTACCTGTGCATTAGATGAGTACTTATAGTATGCTTGTTTGTTTGTTTGCGATAGAGTACCCGGAGTGCGCCGCTTGCTACTTCGAATCTCTAGGCTTCTTAGAAACATATACCACAACTTTCAAGAGTAAATATCTCCAGCTCAAAAGCAGAGCATGGTTGGCCAATCAGATAATAGGATTTACCAATGGCATTATATATCAGAGGAAGAACTTCCAAGTGATTGAATATGAAGGACGTTGCCGGATAAAATCTAACAAAGGATTCGATGGTCCTCAAGGGATCTGATGTAAGCATCGGTACTCAACCAGAGGAAGAAAGAATGCAAGGAGATCAGATTATAGAAACAACTGACTAACTCAAAGCTCAAATGCAAAGGAATTATGAATTCCAAGACAAGGGATCAGAAGCAATGCTCTGATTAGGGATGGATAAGTGGAATAGCCTTAGGGTTACAATCGATGGCAATTTGACTGGCCGAGATCCAGCTCATGTTTAAAATGACGTCTGAGCTAGAAGGATGAATTCTAGGATTCGACTGAGGAATGCGAGCATCCTCAACATATTGAATCAATGGACTTAAAATAACAAAGACAAGGGATGCCAATAAGATTACGAGACTTATGGGATTAACCATAATGCAAGCAAGCAAGAATTTCAAGATCAATAGGCTGCTCAGGCTTTTCGGAAGATCGAATGGTATTTTGAAGACTTTTGTGAAATACATAAATCAACTAGGGATGAGCAGATACTCGGTAAGTGCGAGGAATTATCCGTAGGGGTATTCAGGTGACAAGGAACTGCAAGGCAGTAAGCTCAAAGGATTCTCGGAACAACGGAGAGCAGTTCAGGGCATCTTGTAATAACAAGATCAATGGGATTGAATGTAAGAATGGAAGGTGTATGCAGTTTATCAATAGGGATATAACAGTGGTAGGGAATTTGCAAAGGCGGTGGGTACAAGTGCCTCGGGAGAACATCGTAGAGTAACCTCGGAATCTTCTGGTGTAGCAGACGATCATCGGTAATAAGGTGCTCTCCGGATGAAAGTGATCACGAGATCCTAATGTTAGAGTTAGCAAAATCATTTAACCCGAATAGAAGAGAGATCAGAGTCCCAGAGTATAGACGAGGAATAAAAGATCCTAATACCACTCAATGGGACGTGGGCCCGTAAGGCAGACAACCATGTTAGTACAAAGTTTTGTAATGTCTAGACTCGACTTCGGCCAAGGAGTGTGCGAGGGGGATTCTTACAGGCAGTCGACTCTGATACCAACTTGTGACGCCCCCGATTCAATCGTACACTAATCATACATGCAAACGTGTACAATTAAGATCAGGGACTCATGAGAAGATATCACAACACAACTCTAAAAATAAAATAAGTCATACAAGCATCATATTACAAGCCAGGGGTCTCGAAGGCTCGAATACAAGAGCTCGATCATAGACGAGTCAGCGGAAGCAACAATATCTGAGAACAGACATAAGTTAAACAAGTTTGCCTTAAGAAGGCTAGCACAAACTGGAATACAGATCGAAAGAGGTGCAGGCCTCCTGCCTGGGATCCTCCTAAACTACTCCTGGTCGCCGTCAGCGGGCTGCACGTAGTAGTAGGCACCTCCCGAGTAGTAGTAGTCGTCATCGATAGTGGCATCTGGCACCTGGGCTCCAATGTCTGGTCGCAACAATCGAGTATAGAAAGGGGGAAAAGAGGGAGCAAAGCAACCGTGAGTACTCATCCAAAGTACTCGCAAGAAAGGAGCTACACTACATATGTATGCATTGGTATCAAATGGATTATGGGTATCCTATGTGGACTGAACTGCAGAATGCTGGAATAAGAGGGGGATAGCTAGTCCTTTCGAAGACTACGCTTCTGGCCACCTCCATCTTGCAGCATGTAGAAGAGAGTAGATGGTAAGTTCACCAAGTAGCATCGTGTAGCATAATCCTACCCGGCGGTCCTCTCCTCGTCGCTCTGTTAGAGAGCGACCACCGGGTTGTATCTGGCACTTGGAAGGGTGTGTTTTATTAAGTATCCGGTTCTAGTTGTCATAAGGTCAAGGTACAACTCCAAGTCGTCCTGTTACCGAAGATCACGGCTATTCGAATAGATTAACTTCCCTGCAGGGGTGCACCACATAACCCAATACGCTCGATCCCATTTGGCCGGACACACTTTCCTGGGTCATGCCCGGCCTCAGAAGATCAACACGTCGCAGCCCTACCTAGGCACAATAGAGAGGTCAGCACGCCGGTCTAAATCCTATGGCGCAGGGGTCTAGGCCCATCGCCCATTGCACACCTACACGTTGCGAGGGCGGCCGGAGAGCAGAACTAGCAACCTCCATTACAAAGGAAGTTGCGTTACACGGTCCAACCCGGCGCGCGCCACTCAGTCGCTGACGTCACGAAGGCTTCGGCTGATACCACGACGTTGAGCGCCCATAACTGTCCCCGCGTAGATGGTTAGTGCGTATAGGCCAGTGGCCAGACTCAGATCAAATACCAAGATCTCGTTAAACGTGTTATCTTGAAATAACCGCGAACGCCGACCAGGGCCAGGCCCACCTCTCTCCTAGGTGGTCTCAACCTGCCATGTCACTTCGCCACAAAGATCCACACAAAGGGCCGTTGGGACAAAGGTCCTTTCAGCCCCCAATCCGTGAATCACTCGTGCGTGCTCCACGAGCCGACCCGACTTTAGTCACCACATGTATCATGTATAAAGTATATAGTATATACCCGTGATCACCTCCCGAGTGATCACGTCCCGATAGTATAGCATGGCAGACGGACAAGTAGGTAGGACCATTGATGATAAACTAGCATCCTATACTAAGCATTAGGATTGCAGGTAAAGGTAACAACAGTAGTAGCAAGGACAGGCTATGCATCAGGATAGGATTAACCGAAAGCAGTAATCATGCTACACTACTCTAATGCAAGAAGTAGAGAGAAAGAGTAGGCGATATCTGGTGATCAAAGGGGGGGCTTGCCTGGTTGCTCTGGCAAGAGAGAGGGGTCGTCAACACCGTAGTCGTACTGGGTAGCAGCGGCGTCGGTCTCGGTGTTTAGCGAGAGAAGACGGGAAAGAAACAATAAATATAATGTAAACAAATGCATGACGATGCATGACATGACAAAGCGTGAAGTCAGGTGTGCCCCAACGCAGTACGAGGTGGTACCGGTGAAGGGGGAAAACATCCGGGAAAATATTCCCGGTGTTTCGCGTTTTCGGACGGATGAACCGGAGGGGGAAAGTTGCGTGTTCGCTATGCTAGGGATGTGTGGCGGACGAACGGGCTGCATATCCAGATTCGTCTCGTCGTTCTGAGCAACTTTCATGTACAAAGTTTTTCCATCGGAGTTACGGTTAATTTTCTATGATTTTCCAAAGTTTTAAGTATTTTCTGAAATTTCTGGATTTATTATATTTAGTTTAATCCGAACTGACCAAGTCAATTTGACGAGTCAAAAGGGCATGTGTGGCCCACATGTCATAGACTATTTATCTAAACAATTAAATAAGTCTAATTTATTTAATGAGGGCCTACAAGTCATCTACTACTAGACTAACTTAGCACTAATTAAGACCTATTATAGTCTTCCCTATAATAATAAATCAGCGATTGCCTCTGGTCGTGCGTCATCGGGCATTTTGCAAAAAAGTCCCTCAATTTGTCAGAATTTAACCCGTAGTCCTATCTTAAGTGGATATATGAGAAAACGTTTTGATTTTGCACAAAACACCCTGGCATTTGGAGTATTCAACACGCGGTCCGAGCAGCTTTGTAAAGAAAAAAAAGACAACACACACGCACGGGCTCGCCTCCTCTCCCTCTTGCCGACGAAGTCACCGCCGCCGCCGCCCACGCCGGCCGCTTCCGGCGATCTCCGGCGCCGCACAGCACGGCCCCGAGCTCCCCATGCTCCGCGCCTCCCTCCCCTCCGGCCAGATTCTCATCTCCTGGCCTCTACCGCCCGCTCGCAACCACACCCCCGTGGCTAGGGTTCTGGGCAGTGCTTCGCCGGCGCGTCTCCGGCGGCCCCAGGTTTGTCCCTCCTTCCTTCTTGGCCGGGATCCGCTACCCCTAGACCTCACCTTCTCTTCATATCCTCTGCTGCAGACGCAGATGGAGCACGCCATGGGAGTTCCCCATCCACCATGGTCGTCGTCGTCAAGGGCTTCTTCAAGGAGATGTGAAGGACGCCATGGACCTGCAGCTACTCAAGGTTTTATTCCACCTTTCCTCTTATATCAAGTTCTAACAATACAATGGGGGAGTGGGGGCGGAGAAGGCACCCCACCTGAATTTTCATTTCTCAAGCCTCAAGCGACGACAGTACCCGGTAACACGAGTACAGGGAGTGTTTTTTACTGGTTACGTCCAAAGTGGAGAGCTAAGAACAACAACCTCAAGGAAACTATACAGAGAGAGCTAGGAGGATTGGTTTCCAGTCCAGGAGTGAGCTCCTGTCTTTTGATTTGAAATGAAACGCCCACTGGGAGAGGTCTGCAGCTGCTGCTTTCGTGAGGCTGGTCATGGAGGGGCGCATGCCCTGAGGTGGGTGTGTGTTAGCTCTAACGAGAAAACATATGAAGTTTCTGCTATTGTTAAGCCTGATGTTGAAGAGTTGGAAATGATTTGTGAATCTCTGTGCACGTAAATGGAACACTGGACAAGTTAAGCCATGTGTATTCCATCTCCTTTAATATATTGCTTGTGATTGGCCTAATAGAGAGTCTGCAAGACGTGATTTCTATTCAAAGCATCTCATCCAGATCACTTTACAATACTTTTCTTCATATCTAGAAAATGCGTGTATGCATATAAGTTTCGTGAACAATTTTTTTGAATATCCAGGTCACTTTATGCATATCCAGATCACTTTACAAACAGAACAAATGTGTGTATTCCTTTTTCATCATATCCATATCTAGAAAAGCATTCCTCCATGTAATAGGGTTTTTGAAAGCAGTATGCATATATGTTTCGTGAACAGTTTTTTTTTTGTTATTGCAACCATAAGAAAGAATCTTACTGGATTGTCCTGGAAAATATTAGTCTTCTATTGCCGATAACTAGATCCGTGTTAACTCAATAGGGTGATCTAGCGAGTTATCTTGAGACAAAAGGTCGCCTGCAATCTTATAAAGTGATCAGATTTGCCCTTGAGACTGCAAGGTCGTATGTTAGGATTCATGACATATGTATCTTCTTTTCCTATTTTTTTCCTTTTAAAGTTGTAACTACCATTTGAGAATTGACTAAAACTGCTCGCATTAGTGCATCATTTTGTAGTCACCTGAAAATAATGTAGCATTGACTGAAACTGCTCACCATTTGAAGTATTGATTGAAACATTAACTACCATTGAAGTATTTTCTTTATTTTTTTGACTAGAAAAGCCTGAAGATGAATTAAGTTGATTCATGTAGATGAAATGGTTTTCCATTTCCATTTGTGTCGTTTCAGTGAAACAAAATGATATTGCAGCTCTTTTCATTTATGTGTTGTTTTAGTGCATTATTATCTTCCATGATTTGTTTTTCATTGATACATTTTGTTGCATATATGGACGCCATCTACTATTCAGCTGATATTTGTTATTATATCATCTTGTTTGCGAACTTAAAAAGGTCCCTCAAAGAGAAGCGTTTTTCATATGCTCCTGAATCTGGTGTGCGGTATGATGGAGTTTACAGTTTGAGAACTGTTGGAGGAAGACTGGTATTCAGGTAATTTTACTTTACTAAATGTACAGAGGTTCCACATGCTGCTCTCTACTTTGTTCCTGTACAAGGCCAGAGCTACTATAAGGTGATGATATGCTACAGTGTGCAGTTTGCTTTATGTTTGTTTTGTTCATTTGATTGACCCTGAAAAAACTGATTCCACCGCGTCTCTTTATGACAGCATGTTGTCCTTTGGTTTCAGTTCCTGTAATGTCCGTAAGGTTAGTTTTAAAGAGATGTATGATTCTATTCAGTTCTAATTTTAGAAGAACAAACAATTGTTAAAGAATGCCCATTACTACTGGTTCTGATATGTAGAGGGATGGCATTTGTTCATTTGATTGCTAAAGCCAACATCTAAATAGTGAAGGACGTAACTGATAAATCATCACAACAATTCCCGGCGCAGCAAAGCGCGCATGTTCATCTAGATCCAAGCAGCTCTTTTCAGATCAATTAAGGAATCAATCTCATGATGGTTTATGCTTGATGCAGCGGAGGGTCACAGATTCACAGGTGTAAGGATCGGTACAATTGGGCCTCGCATTATTTTTTTTCCAGAATTGGGTGTGCGTACTCTCTAAACTGAATTGAGTGAGCTAAATCTATGCATCTAAATTGTAGTCTGTAGCTTTATGTGTTACGTCTTAAGGTTCAAATTGAAGATTGCCTTTGGGAGTAGTTTTAGTTGGTAGAAGATTCATTCTACAAATACACACACATTATGTGCTTAATGTGTGGCATAAACATGATCAGTTTTATGTTTAGAAACCAAATCACTGTCCACCCATTTTATTTCTTCATGACTATTTTGTGTTGAAATCAGATCACCATTCACCTGTTCTGTGTATTGTTGTCTTTAATTTTTTTTGCCTATTCTCAATAAAATGCTCAGTTTCAGGATGTGATTTTCAGTTTTAGGCATTTGGTACTTTCGGCATCGAGAAAAAAATTGTTCCTCTGAGCGTGTACCTTCAAATGCAAAGTTCTGACTATGATTTCGCGTGCAACCACAGCGCCGTTGGCCGCTCTGCCTACCGAGTGCCACCCCGCCGCCTCCTCCCACCCCCCACCTGGGACCTCACCGCCCGCTCCTCGCCCGGTACACCCACAACGCTTGAGTCTGAGCAGACGCCATTGGCCCGTGGGCACAGAAGTAGAGTCCAGGATGGTGATGGTGCCAAGGAGGACTCTCGAACGCCGATTGATTGCATCGTTGCTGCCGTACCCATGGAGTGGCGCGGCTCCAACCACTCTGAGATGGTATTCCTCTCTCTTTCTTTCCTGACAGAACTAAGAATCTTGTGTCATCCTCTTTTCTAAATAAAGTATAACCTGTTAGCTACCTGATGGGCACTGTCTCTGAACTTTTCAACCCCTTCAGTTCTGCTGATGCACTGTAGACTCTAACAATGGTGGAAAGGAATCAGATTCCAATGAAACTAGCACTACTGTGTTTTTCCACAGTTGCCTTTTTTGCTAAATTAACTAGCTTCTTCATGGTAGAGTAGGTACAAAGATACTCTCTGATGAATTTTATTGATATTGTGTAAAGTAGAAAGCCTGACACTACTACGTTGGTAACTGAGTTAACCAATCGTAGAACTAGAAACAAGTAGGTGACATGAAGATTTGTGGATTGTGAAACTTTTACTCAATCTTATCCCCAGGCCGCACAACATTTTCTTTAGCAAAGGTGTCTCTGTTGCTGAGATTCTTACAGATGGCTGGGAGTCGGCGCAAAGTACATGGACACATTGGTGCTATATTTTAAAATTGTGAAACAACATCCAAGCTACTTGTGAAGGTGTCAATTTCTGCATTGATAAAGATTCAATTATACTTCTGATGGGATTTTTTTCTGGTAGCTATCTGTACAAGAGAATGAACTTGAGAAATATTAATTTCTAGATAAATTTCTTTGGACAGTGAAGCTTCCCCTGAAAATTAATGTTTTTCATGGCTGGTTTTGAAAAATAAACATACTTACTAAAGTCAATTTATTCAAACGATGTTTTCAGGGAGATAAAACCTGTCAATTACGTGGTAGAGATGAGATTATTGACCACTTAATTGCTGGTTGCTAAGTTGATCTAAACCATTTTGCAATGTGCATTGAACTCGAAAACTCTACCTGATACTGTTGTGACTTATTTAGCTCTTGGTTGTTGTATTATGTATTGTTCTGAAGGACATTAGATCTTCAGAAGAAACTCCAATGCATCGAAGATTAAAAGAAAATCATGAAGACTCACATGCATATTGTTCACCAGACTCATCAATGGCATCATACGACTCGTAAAACCATCGACCTAATCACAAATCAGTCGCTGGTTGCATGCCTTAGCACTATCAGTTCCTTGCGGTGATCGTGGTTACTGTTTGTTTGTGGTGCAGAGGAATCAGTACAACAACAGAACTTGAAGCTGACAAGGATAGATGATGGTTGGTTTTGGTGGAGAGATCAGGTGCATATGAACAACCTATTATCTTCCATTTTTTGTTTTTCATCATTCAACGGGACAATTTCCTAATTCTTTTTTAGTACTGTCTGGAAAGGTTATTAGTACATATAGGTTTTGTCAAAATTTATTAGCACATATGAGGGTTTTTGTTTGGATCCTCTTTGGCTCTACATAATTCTTTGGAGTGGGATTCTAGATAGATGCTTTTATTGATTTTCTCTCATTGCAACGTACGGGTATGTTTACTGTAATAATAAAGTCAGAAGGAGAAGGGCGAGGTCCAGATGGAGCTCTGCCAGTTCCGCCGCTTTCATATCTCGACTGTTGCTGCTAGCTCTACTCTGCTCAACGATAAATTCTGTGTGGTTAGTTAATTTACTAGGTAAATTGCATAGCTCAGTAGCATGCACACATGAACGCTCAAGTTACATGTTTGGCCAGCCATTCCTTGGCAGCCTATGGCTAGGCTTCCCAGCAGATGGAGATGCTCTGGTTCAGAATCTTATAACATGAATTATTGAATATTACGCATTGTTTTAAATCAATTTATTGAGCTAGAGACATAAAAAAAATTATGCATTGTTTTAAATCAATTTATTGAGCTAGAGACCCTCCTAGGTAAATTATGGAGATGCTCTGGTTCAGAATCTTATAACGTGAATTATTGAATATTACGCATTGTTTTAAATCAATTTATTGAGCTAGAGACATAAAAAATGATTTTTTTAGTAACAGAGAGTATGTGTTGTCCTTTTTAGGGGAAGAGATTTTTTTTAGGGAAGGGGAAGAGAGTACATGTTGTCTGTGTATGTGTCGATCGAGGTCCAGCTTAGGCCAAGCCCAAAAAACAGTGCAAAAAACAATTGCAAATGAAATATAATTTTCCAAAAAAATGTTGATCACCATAAAAATGATTCCATTTTTTAGAAATGTTCTCAAAATTACAAAAAAAAACAGCACCTCAAAAAATATATATTCATGTTTTTATGAACAATAATAAGTAAGATCGATTTAAAGACTATTCCATGTGACTACTCGTTCATCGCATGAAAGTGCGGAGCTGAAGTAGGTCTTCGGTCTTCATGTCCGAATTTTATGGTCCAAAATGCTATGCTCAATGTAATTTTATTTCCAACATTTGCCAACATTGGATATGAGAGGTGTTGCACAATGCTATGTTTTAAATATTTTCGCCCGTTGTAACGCACGGGCATTTGTACTAGTAGTACTAATCTAAGGGCCGGCCATTACTGGGCACAGCCGGCCACATGCACGACGCACACACACCATGCTGCACAAGGCACACACAACACACAGGGCCATGGCCAGCTGCAAGCACACAGAACACGCAGAACACACACACACACATCACACGCACTCACGCACACACAACACATAGCTAGGAGTTAATTCTGTTATCTGAACATAGCATTTTGCGATTTTTATATGATTTAATCCAGGCATCCAAGGGATTTGGTCCAATGGGATAAAATGGAGTTCGTCATGCAAACTTTCTACTCATATTATTTTTGCTGATGTTAGCAGTTGGTTAGCCACTGTTTAGAGACAATCTAGAAGGTTAGTCATTGTAAAAATAAGAAAGCTAGCTAGTAGTATCTACCGTAGCAAGCACTACATGCAGAGCAGCGATGGAAAGAAAAGAAGCAGCAAAAGTGCAGCAGCACGCAGAGCATCAGCGCGAGAGGCGCGTGGACGTCGCCGGCTAGCGACTGCGGGCACGGCCGGGGCGGCCAAGGCGCGGGCGGGAAGCATGGCCGGCGCGTCCAGCTGAGCAGTGGCAGGCAGCGCAGTAGCAGCTCTGCAGCAGCAACAGTGGCAGCCGGAGGCGAGTGGGAGCAGCACGCGGGCGGCCGAAGGCGGTGGGCACGCGCGCTGTGCGGAGGCGGGCGCGCGGTAGGTAGAGCTGGCGCACGGGCACGGCCAGGCGACGAGGCGAGGTGAGGCACGGCGGGACGGGCACCGGGTGCGACGAGCAGGAGGCGCAGGCGAAGACTACGGTGGTGATGGCAACGATGGCTACAGGCGACCAAACAAAGCGTTGGGAGAGGGGTTCCGTACGGGGGCTCACCGTGAAGGCACAAGGAAGCCCGTCGAGAGGTTAGGAGCTGCAGTGGCGTGGATCGACACGACGGAGCTCTGGTGGCCGAAGACGAAGTCAAGGTCGATCTGCTCGTGCTGGTGCGGCTCCAGTCGATTTGCTCCTTGTAGGCGAAGTAGGAGACGTAGACGAAGCAGAAGGACAAACTCCTAGGCATCAGGGAGCTCAGTGGGCGCGAGGGCGATGGCGGCCATGGCCATGACGGCGTCGTGTTCGCGTTGGGAAGAAGAGAGCGACGCGAGGGAGAGGACGAATTGAGCTAGGGTTCGTCGGGGATGTTGGGGGCTTGGCCTTATACTCCAACGTGACCGGGGGATGGCCGGCACGCGCCATGGCGCAGCCATGGCCGGTCGGATGTCGGCCACGATCCCCTGCCTCCCTATAGCAGGAGGTTGGGGATGAGTGGGGGTGTGGTCTGGGCCTAATTCACTAATGCACTAGGGCCCAGTACCAATAGTCCTTCTCAATCAGTTTTCAATTTTGCTATTGATTTCAATTAGTTTGTCCACTAAATAAACTTTGCTATATATGTAACTTGGCACATAATTGCTATGAAATAAACTAAGACCACACGCAAGGTTTTACATCATTCAGAAAAGCATAGATATTTTCTTATTTTAAAGAGTCTAAAATAATTGTTGTTGGACCATTATTAACTTCCTAGGAATTTATCTGTGAGGCAAATGGATGTTGGTTTCTACATGAATATTCCTTAGTGAATATTTGCAACCCAACGGACATTTTTATTTTACCGTTAGAAGAAAAATAATTTCACTTGCAAATTAAAATTTGAATTTGACTTCATTTTCATCAAGTGGCAAATTGGCTTAATAAAACTAGATGACATGGCACATTAGGATGAGGTTATTGTAGCTTGATTATCGGGGCGTTACACAAGTAACACTTTGATCATACCTTTTACTACCCAGTTTTATTGCATTAGATCAACCCTCAAGCCATTACATGAATGGGATCTGATTAATATGTGGGTTTTGGGAAGTAGACGAGGTAGTACCTATTATCTGTTTTATTATCAAACCCTGGGAGTTACTTCTACGTTTGTTTATGCCATGCTATGCTTGTAGACGTGGATTGGGTTTGAGTGTATCCATGACAGATGTGAGAATGTTAATTATTGGTTCGACTTAAGGTGGCAACTTTAATACACATCTGAGTGGATTGAGGCATCTGGGTATTCCAGCGATTGCCTATTGTTTTTCTTTATGGACCGCCACTTAGGCTCCAATGGATCATGAGATTATTCATACTAGAAACTTCCGTGTGCACCCAGAAGCTACTATGGGCTCTAGCATAGTTGATTAAGTCGTGCGAACTCTTACAGTGGTAGACTAGTAGATGTAGGGGAAAGTAGGTGTAACGGTCTACCCGATCTTAAGGTGCTAGCTAGCGCTTCTGAAAGACTATATCTCGGTCATCCATTTCTCAAACACCATGTAGTGCGAGAATCCCAACGGAGGAGACCGAGTCTTGTGGGGAAACGTGCACAAACCTCTGCAGAGTGTATAAACTAATCATGGTTAGCCGTGTCCCTGGTTATGGACGTCTTGAGTATCTAGTACTTGGATTATCATGTGAATCTCATCATGTGACTTTAATTAATTTTGTTGGGTTTTAATGATGATGTTTAATTGGGATTCAGAGGGTGTCTACGCTCTCAATGTTTAACAACCACCCTGATAGTTAAATAAAATTTATTCCTTTACAGTAGGGAAAAACTGGTTTTATGCAAAACTGTAACCATAGAGCCTTCCACCAGCCATATATGCATGTAGTATAGCCAATTTCTGTTCACTACTCTCTATATGTTACATTGCCAACATATTCCATGTGCTGACTCGTTTTCGGACTGCAACGTTCATGTTGCAGACTTTACAGACGACGAGTAAGGAGCCTTAGGTCGTGGTTCTATACTCAGTGATGCCGTTGGAGTTGATGGACTTACTTATCTTTCAAGCCTTCCACTGTTATCATTATTAGATGGCCTTAAGCCATATTATTTTGTAATAAGTTCTCTTTTGAGACATTCGATGTAATAAGTGTGTGATTGCTACTCTGTTATAAATCCTTCAAGTACTGTGCGTGTCAGCATTACTGATCCAGGGATGACACTGATGCATAGAGATCGAACCGTTTGAGGTCTGGTCGCTACAAGATGGTATCAAAGCACACGCTAACTGTAGGACACGACCACCACTACAAAAAAATAAACTTCCGTGATGATACGTGTTTGTCACAGTAGGTCGCTTTTTTTGTCATGCATGTACATACATGACAAATTTATGACAGAATCAAGATAGTCATACCTGTGCTGTCGTAGAAGTGTTCCATGATATTACCAAAATTATCATCACGAAAGTGTCCACTTCCATGATGATAAATCATGCGTCACAGAAGTGCTTTCGTCAAGGGTGACCGACATGTGGCATCCACCGTAACGGAACACCGTTAAGCTATCGGGTCGGGTTTTGTATCCGATAACCCGTTAACAGCCCCGACCAATGGGAAATTTCCACGTGTAAAATTCTTATTGGCCGGACGAAACACGTGTCAGCTCGTCAATGGGTCAGATAGGCGCCTATGATACGTCGACACGTGGCACGGCCCAACAGAGGCCCATTCCTGTGAAAAGGCCGGCCCGTTTGACTTGGTCAAAAGGTGGCGGGCCGGCCCATGAAAAGCCTGTTAACGGCCTGTTCGCATATAGCCCATATACAGCCCGCTAACCCAAGGCCCGTTACGCCCTATCCGAATTAGGCCTAGTAGCGTCATCTGAGCCATCCAATATGATTCCAGCCCATTTTCACTTCTGGCCCATGTATGGCCCATGACGTCTTTCGGCCCATATGAGGCCCTATGTAACTCTTGGCCTATTAACGGCCCATGGTGAAACTGACCCGTAATGAACAGTGTGTCACTTTATACCCATTAATGGCCCGTTATTCCGTTAGGCCGTTTCCAGCCCATGTTATCTTTCGGCCTTCTTAGAGCCCATTTATTCTTGGGCTCATTTCCAGCATTCGTTTACTTACGGCTTGTTACTGTCATTTTCTGCTTGTGGGCCAAATTCAGCCCGTGGTTACAGTCGGCCCGTTTGTGGTCTGTTATTATGTTGGGCCGTTTTCATAGCGTCATCAAATACGGCCTATTAACGATGGCTCGTTACGATCGGCCCATGAACAGACGATTCCAACTCTAGCCCGTTTACGGCCATAATGCGGCATGTTATTGGCCCATGTTTGGCCAATCGATCATACGGCCCGTATAAGGCCCATTGATGATACGACCCGTAGAAGGCCCATTGTTTCTACAGCTCGTAGAAGGCCCACGGTTTCTACGGCCCGTAGGAGGCCCAGTGTCACTACAGTAAATATTATCCCATGGTTATTGTGGCCTACTTTTAAAAAATAGGTTATTATAGGCACTAGTTAATCGCGGAAAAAGAACGGCAATGGCTACAAGAAAACAAATAAACAAGACAAAAAGGAAATAAATAAGCAAGCAACTAACGCTAGGCTATCACGGCTATTACACATATTACATCCACTGGGCATCAAAGTTCGCCACCAGTGCAAATATAGGGAACAAAGCAACATATCATATACACTGACCGTCAAAATTGGCCACCAGTGCAAATAAACGCGACAGCAAAACAAGAGCATAACTGAAACAACTTCAGAAGAGCTCAAGAAACGTTATCCTGGTATCCACCATGCTGGCAATAAGCTTAGCAAGCTGATTAGCTTTGTCCTGTTTGGCGCTAAAATCCTCCAATGCTTGCTGTTGCCCCAGAAAGTATGCATCTGAATGCTCCAGGGACTTCCGCAGTCCTTCCGCTTCTTGTCGCAGCACAGCTGAACGATGTCTTTTAGCTTGTAGTTGAGACTCAAGAAACCGAACTGATTTAGACAGTGAGTTTGAATAGCTTGTGCAAGCGGTAGTGGCCAGTAACTCCAACACTAAACCAAGACAGGATGTGTCACTATCCCGAACCTTATCTGCATTACTTTCTTTACCGTCGCTTAATAAGGCACTCTTCCCCAATATTCTGTCAGCATTCTAAAAGAAGAAACAAGCAGCCACATAACAAGTTTAGCATGTACTAGTATATGAAACTCATTTCGGTGAACCAGTTCATTAGTAAGGTGGACAGGATTAAACTACCAAGTCTTCTATTGCCAAGTACTAGTACATAATAAAAGCATCAAACAAACATATATCTATGTCCTATGGTAGCAATGGAATCCTAAATTAGAACATTTGTTCTTCAGGTTTAGGCACTTGTTCTACATGAACAGAGTACAGTAAGACGCAAGAATATAATACTTAAAAATAGAAAATGAGCTCATAGACCTTACCACATTCTTGGTTCGGGACCAGTATAGAACAAGGCGTTCCCAGTCATCGTCCAGTAAATGTGTCTCAAGAGAACGTAAGGGAATTTGATGAGTTTCTTTGCCGGTGAAGTACGTTTTCTTCAGGTAATTCCGATACTGCCACCAATCATTCTTGAAGATAGCAGAGGTATTAGCACAGGTTACCTCATCCTGAGTTTCCAAATCGGTCCTTCTCTATAGAGAAAGATGGGAAAATTTGCTGTATTATAACCATCATGGAGGTAGGATGTATGGGACGAAGCAAAGTAATTGCCATGAATAACATTACTTACACATAACTCCTGGACAAACACCTGCAACTGGCATTTTCCTTCATCTTCAGTATAATGTTTCCAAGATGTGAAGATACACACATATGCTAAACTACGACTAGCTGGTTGTGCTTCCTCCACAGAAATAGGCGTACTAACTGGTGAAGTTGGGGTTCGCCGTGATAGTACTGGCCCTTTGGGCACTGGAGCTGCCTTACTAACTGCTCTTGTATAGGAGCTGTGTGGTGGAGATGGTGCTGTGTCAATAGGAACTGGGTTACTATCGGCTGGGGTTGGGGTTAGATTGGGTGAAGCTGGTTCTCTGTCCATCGTAGTAGGGGTACAATCTGCGAGAGTTTGGGTTATGTGTGGTAGGGCTGGTTCTTGTGCATGTACAACTGGGGTGCTATCTCCATCAAGAGGTAGCATTGTTTTATTTGAAGACCGTATTTTTAGTCCGCTAGATACTGGCATCACCCGCTCCAATTCAAATGGCTGATAAACAGGAAACATAGTTGAATGTACAGACATTGTATGAGAAACAGATGCAATAGATAGTGTGGAAAAAAGAGGGCATGAAATAGTTGACATGTATATTGTTTAACTAAAACGGATAGCATGACATAATTTCACATATATGATGTCTATCTAAACTGGATAGCATAGCATAACATAATTCAAAGATATGATGAATAACTAAACAGGATCGCATGACATAATTCACCCACATGTTATCTAAGTAATCAGGATCGCATCATTTAATTCACATATATGATTTATATGCTAAACAGAGGGCATTCGATATGATGTCTGAACTAAGAACATGGTGTTGAAGATTGTGTATATAATGTCTAAACTATGCAATGCAAGACACCGTATGCATGATATGAGCAGTATAACCGTGCCAAGTTAGAGCATACACCTCAGTGGGGGAATAGGACTGGTCATCTGTCTCTGAATCCATCTCCGAGGAGCTATCGGGACTCAACAAGAGATCTGCTTCGACAGGTAGCACTGTCTGCTCTAAAGGCCTTATTTTCACTCCAAATTTTTCCATCTCCCACCCAAATGGCTGATTCTCAGGAAGAGTAGTTTAATGTACAAACGTTGTTGACAAATGGAAATGTAATGAAGAAAAGGATGGGCAAGATATCATTCAAATATATGATGCCTGGTTAAACAGGATGACATTGCACATTTCACATATATTATGGCTGGCTAAAAGACATGAGAGTGCATAATTTCCATATATGATATAGAAACTAAACAGGTGGCATTACAGAACATGTCTAAACTAAGTAGATGACATATATGATGTCAAAAGTAGGCACTTCAAGGCAACATATGCATGATATGACTAACATCATCATGCCAAGGTAGAACAAACACCTTGGGGGGTAAATAGGAGTGGTCAGCGGTGTCCGAATCCGCCTCAGAACAGATATCTTCCTCTGGATTACAATCTGGAGAGGGGTGGGGAGGGTTTGCCATTGAACCCACCATTGAGCGATGTCTGCATGACATTGTATTGCCGCGCAAAACTTTTCTCTTTTTCTCTACATGTTCAGCATGAATGTGTACAATATCTGACGTGCATACGAAAACAATATGGTGAGATTATGTAAGGAGAGCATGCAGAAATTTAGAGTGATGGTAACAACCAGTGGATCGATGTTTTTCCATTGAACCAAAATAGCCCTAATGGATCGATGTGAATGTATAGTAATAAGTGATGCAACAAGTGTACAAACTCTTCACCATAGCCATGTCGACCTCTGCATCATTGGGTTGGTCGCTGAAGCAGTTGAGGCAGAGGTGGCTGTCGGAGGTGTGGAGGAAGATCTGACGAATCTGTAGACAGCGTCCAGGGCACTGCTCTGTTATGATGGATCGTTCTGTCGTTGGAGCAGCTCCGGTGAGCCGTAAGACGTCAAGGCTGAAGCAGCACAAGACAGACATCGTCAATCTCAAGTGGGATTCTAATAGCATCTCCAATAGATGATGTAAAATGGATGTAAAATTAACATCACCAAAAACCACCTGACTACAACAGATGAGGTAAAAACTGTTGACTCTGAACTTAACTGTCGAAACTGAAATTTACTGTAGAATCTGAATGCTACTGTCGAAACTGAACGCAATGGTAGCAGAGAGGCACTTGACATGTAGTTTAGGGAGGGCCTACAGTTCATTTTCAACCTGCACCCCCCTGAGCCGCCAGCCACCAACCGGCCGAACCGCCGGCCCCAGCGCCGCCTCGCCGCCCCAAAACAACTCGCCACTGCCGCCCCGGCCAGCCCTCTAGCCCCCCCGCCCCCTATCCTGAACCCTAAGATAGATAGTGGGGTACCTCTCCGGCGAGCCCCCATCCTCGCTGTGGGTGGTTCTTCCTTAACTCCGGCGAGCCCCCCCAACCCCTAAAAATCGACTGACCCAAAATTCGATTCAGTCGACTGAAGTGTGGCTTAATCAAAGTAGAGCAGCAGCACGAGCAAGGGGGAGAGCAGTAGCAGCAGCTGGGCGAGCGAGCGATCGAGCGAGAGGCGGAGCAGCAGCAGCAGATTCGGCTGGTATGGACGCCACCACCGAAGGGGCCTCGCACTGGGGGAGAGCCGCCGTGGAGATGTCGCCCGCGGCGCCGACTTCAAAGTAGCCGCTCCATGGAGGTGCGGGATGGAGCACCATCGGCGCCGGGAGGTCGATTAAAGGAGAAGGTGTGATGCGATGAGTGTACAACCTCTTTGGTGGCGCCGAGTAGGCCTCGGCTTCGTCCGAGGAGTCGGTGAGGATGCTGCGGTTCTGGTGGAGCAGGTTAAGGCGGCGCTGTGGGGATGGAGCAGCCGCGATAGACAAGGCGATCGTCAGAGCAACTCCTTGGAGGTGGAGGACGGGGCGGCTGAACCGGCGGGACGACGAGATGGACGACGGATCCTCATCCGGGGAGGTGGACGAGGGACGTCGAGCTGTTGCGGTGGACGACGTCGTCGGGGAAGAGGCTTCGGCTGGGCAGCGGTGACGTGGAGGACGGAGGAGGGTGGGGTTTCGCGGGTGGAGCGGAGAGGTTATGGCGGCCTGGGATTTCGAATGGCGAAAAGGGGGCGATGGGAGGGGGTGAAGCATGACTTAGGAACGCGTTTGTCCAAAATATAGGGTGAGTTACAAAAGTACCCCCCACCGATTTGAACTAGCGGCCCTTTCGGCTCAGGGTTAGAAGGGGGATTTCGCGTATCGGGATTTGGCAGCTGGAGGGAGTTTTCGCGCGCGTTGTAATTTCGGGATAGCAAGGCGTGGGTTGTGAAGGCGCTAGTTTTGGGAGCACGATATCTGAATTTTCGGGATATAACAAGATGCGGGTTGAATTTTAGTGACAAGCCTAACATGTAGTAATATTGTACTTGTACGTACCAAATCAATTCGCACTTCCCTCAACCAAAAAGAAAACGAAAAAAATAAAACTATTCACACCACACAAAGAGAGAGTCTTGCCCCGTTTTACTATACAAATGCTATTCAAAGCTACTCCCTCCTTCCATCTATATAGGGCCTAATGCGTTTTTCGATGCTAACTTTGACCAAATATTAGAGCAATGATATATGACATGCAACTTACACAAAGCACACTATTAAATTCGTCTGTGAAAGTTTCTTTCAATGATATAATTTTCTATTAATCTTGTCAATAGTCAAAGGCGGTCTTAAAATCTCATTACGCCCTATATAGATGGAAGGAGGGAGTATGAATCCATGTTATGTCCGATTAAAATTTTTCGCTTGCTGTATAATGCATGTAACCTACTCATACCAACATTTTAGTGCATTCCAAATGTCTATACTACCGCTGCAATTCGAACTAAATTTGAATTCGTTTCTCTATTTCAATAAGAATCTACAATCATGATTGTTGCCAACTTCGACCATCATAGTTTCCTTGCTATCCGCCAGATATAAATCAGATGGCCTATAATGCAGGATGGCAGGCACACCATCGTCAACAACTCCGTTTTTATAAGAGTAGAGATAAAATATATTAAATGTAGTATACCATGTTCATAACCACACCATGTGTATCACCGTTATATATATTCACACATCCATCGGTTTGAAACACTATGATAAATTCTTCAAATATCTGAATTCGCTTTTTATAATGAAGTATATATGATCTCTATTCGTCTTTTACATGCACACAACCCTCTTATCTTTGTAGCTAGCGCTAACTTTCTCTTGTGCATGCACACGCCCGCATCCCTCTCACCCACCCTCAGCATTCTCTAGCTCCATCGCGCAAATTCGTCTTTTCACTTTAGGTCGTTCACCCACGGTGTGTGTAGGCCCCCCAGCTCCTTCTTTACGACACACATCGATCGATATGCCTCTCTAGCCAGGTGTGCCTAACACAAACACAAGCTTCCCCTATTCTCTTGTCACCGTCCATGCCTCACTCCCACCACTCTTTTCATCGTTCTCGTACTCGCACACTCCTCCCCCTCGATATAGTATGCCTCTCTTACCACCTCCTACATGCATCCCTCTCTCTATCCTTCTCCTTGTGCCTCATTTGCTTCTAACACACACATGCATGTATACCGATCGATCTCCCAACATATACCTAGATCGACTTTAACTACCCCCCATCGATCGATGTACCTCACAAGTTATGTCTCTCCTTTCTCTTACAAAGGGCGATTGATCTTCCTATGTAGTTACGTCTGCTTACCACAGCCACATCGTCCCCCCTCATCATTCGTGCATGCCTCCTGACCTGTCTCTCACATGCACGTGCACAAACAACAAGCATCCATCTCCTCTCTTATTGATATTGCGGGTGTGCCCTCCGTTTGTCTAGCAAGCCTATCCCACCATTTGTTAGAAGCAACTCCATTACCATCCCCTCCAACACTCTAGCTTTGTCTCTCTCCCAACCTTATTCATCTCCTGCACATATGCATGGATGCGGATCGATCTCCCTTAATACATGAGGCAGATCAATCTCCTTAATACATGAGGTAGGCCTCTCTCCTCCTCCACACATATACCAGCCATTGTACCTCTATAGTTAATTGGGCCTCCCTCTTCCCCCACCACACACTGATAGTCGAGCGCTGCAGGTAGGTATCCATGCCACAGAGACAAACTGCACATGTCCCATCTAACGTTCCAGTAGGCCAACCACTCTATATCTTTGACGTGGGCACACGCAAATTCGATGGCACTCTTTATCGATCGCGCGCGCACACACACACACATCATCCCTCTCTTCGATTCTATGGACACCTCAAGCCGATGATACCTCCACTCTCTTCTCGTGGATCGCCCCCTCTATATATATGTTATATCCAGGACTCCATTTCACACACATTGCATATGTTAAATTTTTTGATTGCCCTCCCCCACAAAAAACTCTCAAGAACCCACACACTATATCTCTCTAGGTTTGTATCTCTCTCACACAACCCCACATAGGTGGTGTACATATACAAGAAGAGAGTAGGTGCACCATGCACGTACTCATGCTTCGTGCCCAGCCACACCCGTGCGGGTACACGGTAGAGCTCATTTCTTAACGAAATGGCAGCCCACGTGCTAATTTGAACGCATGTAGCGGTTGTTTACCTAGGAAGGTCGTGTACCATGCGTGCACGAAACAAAGTTCGACTTGACGCGTTGCCGCGTTATTTTAAAATAAAGTTATAGCGCTCAATGGCACGTACACAGAATATAAAATGATTTTTATGGAGGAAAAGGTAGTCCGCTCTTCAGAGTATCTCACACAAGGCCCCGGTGGCCTCTCTCTCTCATCGTTGGTCACTGATCCAGCCGCATCCCGTCCGCCAGGGGAAAGGGAGTGCGGTGGCCTCTCTCTCTCTCACCGTTGGTCCCTGATTCGGCCACATCCCGTCCGCCGGGGGAAAGGGAGTACGGTGGCCTCTCTCTCTCACACAGTTGGTCACTGATCCGGCCGCATCCCGTCCACCGGGGGAAAGGGAGGAAGTGCATCGTTTCTCTGTTCGACGGCGCCGAGGCAGCACGTCCTGATCTGCGGTACATGTCGTTCTCTCTGACCAAGCTCCGGCGCGGCAGGGCCTACGCCACCTGCTCGCAGATTCTGCCCGCCTCCGCTCACCTAGTTACATCCCGACGACCTCCAGGTATCCCCTCTGGCCTTGCTCCACTGCCCGTTTTCCCACGTCGCTGCATGTGGATCTTCCATAGTTCTTTGCCCAAAATGTAGCTCGTTCGGCGTACTTTCCATATTGCATTCTCGTCCTCACACCGTTTTAGACAAACATAACCGTGTTGTTATCTTCCCTTAGGACAAGGAATATGCTTCTTTTTTGTCGTCACATGTGCCATCAACTGTTATTGGCCAGTAATTGTTTCCTTTCTACCTCTTTTTTGCAAACAGGGCTATCCATTTCACGTCGTTGCTATTGCGACCTTTTGGTGAACTGCACAAATCACTTTTTTCTTAAGAGTGTTTTGTGCAGTTGTACTAAAATGTCACACGGGCAACGTCTCTACATTTCAGTGCGACTGCACAAAGGGAGATTGGTTTTGCTCTATCCTCCTCATCCAACTCCGAGCCTAATCTTCTCCAACTAGTTAGTCTTAAGAGAGACTGCAAAGGTGACCGGCTTCTATTTGTGTGTTTATTGTTTCATCAGCAGTCCTCTATTATCGTAATCACACTTGATATCTTTGGAACAGGGACGCTCAACTCTATTTTAGTGGAACTGCACAAAATGATCGGAATGTTGCATGCTCCAGACAGCTACTTTTTTTCCCAACATGCCTTGTTGATTTAGACAGAGCTGGGGGATGTTGCTGCCAATGAAAGCATGGATCAATTTTAATTTAACACCTTCTCACAACTTTGTCTTCAGTTGTGATGTAATTATTAGCTCTGATCTGCTAATAATTGACATGCATTAGCAAGGAAGTTAGTTTTTTATTGTTTCTGAAAGAGCGTCGATGGCAAGACACGCAAAACAAAAGCTAAAAGCTCACACCATTGTACAATTTCATGTCGCTGGAAAATTATTTGTATAGTACGTCAATTATGTAAACAAATGATGGAAGCTTGATAGCATTACCAGAAGCCTCTTCATCATCCGGGTCCATGTGCCATGCACAAAATTATACTCCTTCGTTCCTAAATATTTGTCTTTTTACAAATTTCAAATGGGCATATTTTAGAGTGTAGATTCACTCATTTTTCTTCGTATGTGTACTCCCTCCGTTCCTAAATATTCTATTCGTCTTAACAGAGATTTCAACAAGTGACTACATACGAAGCAAAATGAGTGAATCTACACTCTAAAATATGTCTATATACATCCGTATGTGCCAGTCCATTTGAAATATCTAAAAACACAAATATTTGAGTAGTCACTCGTTGAAATCTCTAGAAAGACAAATACTCCGGAATATATTTAAGAACCGAGGGGGTAGTGCACAACCGCATGGGAGACTCAGCCCGGTCGTTGCGCCGCATTAATAGTGAGTAATGAGTAGTCAAATCATAAGCCCCACCTTTCCCACTGTAAGTTGCTCTGAAGAAGCAACCATCAATACGCTCTTCTTTGAATCCGCTCATACTACTCCATCCGTCACTATTTATACAGCGCGCTTCGGAAAAAAGAAAAAAAATCTGTGGGACCAAGGCGACTAGCGATCGGCCTGAAAAATAGCATTGGTAGTTATAGCACGGCGTCTATTACTAGAGGAAATAATGCGTATACACATGCATGTAGTGCTTCCACCCCGGGTACACACATGCATGCACTCCGTAGTAGTACAGTACATGGAGAGAAAATTGTGGACTTGATTGCGGTTACCATGCCCTAATTAATTGAGCATTAAACCACACACGTCTAAAGTCTCTCTGGTGGTGGAAATGCATTGAGAGAAATGCATCATAATGAAGCGCGCCGTGTAAACTGTGACGGAGGGTGGAGTAGTATGAAGGTGCAAAACCAAGTACGCGTACTACTGCGCTTGGCTCTTCGCCCCTTCGTGAAGTCGAACGATGATGGTAGTCCGCATGTTGGGTACTACAGTGTAATACTTTGCCTCTGACAATCTGACACCGAATGGACTGATGCATGTCCACCGAGGGTAGGTTGCATTAGTCAAAAGGCGTAAGTGAGCTTCACCTTGTCCTGCAAGCTTCTCCTCATTTTGCGAGTTGACGGGACACACCAAAAAGTAGTGCTAGTCCATACTCCCTCCTTTTCGGTTAATATGGCTTAATCTTTTTTGCGGGTAAATGAGAGAGCTTTATTCATATATAAGCATTCTTAGGACAATCAGCCAAGACACTGGTCACTAGGAAGCGAGGTACCCCGCAAAAAAAGAAGTAGGAAGCGAGGTGTTTCATCAAGCCAGCTCTCGGCCACATTCAAAGTGCAGCAAGCACGGTTCGCATGAAGATGTGCCGCAAGGTTTGCTGACTTGTTTACATGTTGAATAACAAAAAAAGAGGAAATATTACTGAGCGCTACTATTTGTAACAGGATATGAGCCAGAATTAAGCGAGAATTGTGGCGAGTGTTCCATGCAATCAACTTCCATTATCACGTGCAAGAACCCTCGAAGAGAACCAAATGTGTTGAAGATTGCTTTATCACATTTTAAAATTATAATAAGAGTGCAGACGCTCCTCCATCCAGTTCCTAGTACTAGTATAGTACGTACCTTTATGGACTATAGTATTAGTACTAGTAAACTTTGGGCTTGGCTGTTCGGGAAGTCGAACAATAATAGCACTAGTAGTATAGTGTATGCTTCTGGCAATCTGACACCAAATTAACTGTTGCACGTCCACCGCTTGAGCCAGGGAGAGCTTGCATTAGTCAAAAGTTTCTCCTTGTCCTGTTAGCCACCGCGTGCAAGCTTCTCCCATCCTGCAACCTTCTCCTCGTTCGGCAAGTTGACGGGACACAGCAAAGTAATGCTAGTCCATGCTGCCTCCTCTCCGGTTAATATGGCTTAATTTCAAACGAGATAAATACACTGTCTGTCACTGTATATTTGTAAAAATACGGTCAGTGGACTTCATAATACGCTCATTGCACTCAATATATATATTTTCCGGTGTTCATACGGTCACTAGCTCATCCTGACTGAGTATGTGTGTGCATGCACGTGTAGGTTGAGCACTTGAGCGTGACTATGTGTGTCCCGTCGTGTGCTCAGACATGCATGCATTAGGGCGTCGTGCATGTTTTTGCGTCCATGTGTACGTGTGACTGTTGCATACACGTAGGGGGAGTACGTGTAGGGGCCACTAAGGAGTAGTCAAATCACATAGTAAGTTAGTCGGAAGAAGCAACCATCATTTCACTCTTGTATGACACGTACGCAATATAAAATGGTTGATATGGAGAGAAAAAGAAAACCACTATATATACACTAGCAGGAGCCTAAGCTACAAGCCTGCTTGCTTAGGTTGCTCTCTTCACAAGCATAGAACGACGGGTCTGATCCCGCAGCTGGGGGAAGGGAACAATGTTCTGCGTAGACGCGTTCGACATCGGTGAGGGAGAAAAACCACAGTCGGTGCATCCCAATCGGGGGTCACCGTGGTATGGGCCGATGCCGCATCCCAACCGCCCTTCTAGCTATAGCCCGACGTCCCAGGTAGTCCATCTTCCTTTTGGAGCCGGCTTGCTCCACTGCTGTAGCTCCATCTCCATGTCGATCTTTCTCTACTTCTACCGGCTTCTATTTGTGATGAGTTTGTCTCATGAACTAGTGCCAGTACTATTATTCTAATCATACTTCTTCAATATCTTTGCCATCAGGGATGCTCAGGTCGATTTTAGTGGAACTGCACAAAAGCATTGTATGATCCGAGGGTGCCAGCTGTCTTTCCTTCCCGACATGGAAAGTGCTATGGAACAAGAGGTACCAGAAGGTGGAGAACCAAAGAGTGTTGCTTCTATTGTTGCTGACATTCTCACTAAAGAATCTCCCTCTAGCACATTCCTTCGACAGGTTCTACCTGGCCAGGAAATTAAATCATGTTTAGGGTTTAGGGTTTAAGTCGTAGTGACCCCATCAGTAGTTTTTCTATTGTACACGCTCTCACAACTTTTTTCTTTAGTTGTGAAGTAAATATTGGCTATGATCTGTGAATCATTGAGATGCATCAGCATGCGTGTTAGTTTTCCTTTGTATTTGATGGAATGTTGTAACGGGGCAACCTTGGAATAGGAATGAAAATGGAGTGGAAAAGTCTCCGTTTTTCCGGAGAAAAAATGGAAACGGAGAGAAACCAACGTTTTGTTTCGTCGGATCGCGCCATCGAGCAACACCAACGTTTAAATCACGTCTGTCGTGTTCGTGTCTCACCCTCCTCCACGGCTCGACCCCACACGGTCGCTCGGCATGCCACTCACCGTAAACCGAGTAGTATACCATAACTTTCCCGCCTGCTTGTCGATGGATCGCACCATGGAGTACTAGCACTACTGGAAGAGATTGACGAGTTGGGGGAGGACAGCTAGCTGTAGCACGGACTCCCAAGAACTTACTACTGGAAGAGATCGCGCATGTTGTAGCCGTCTATTGCGACCTTTGAACGCGGAGCAGCCGCGTGCACCCGGAAGTGGCGCGGGCGATGCTCTCTCGGCCGGTGCGCCGCAATCAATGCCGGCGCCAGTGAGAGGTTGCATTCGCTCTGGCCGGGCATGAATGCGGCACAGACCGTTTCGGGCGGAAAGCACGCGCGGGTGATGAAGAGGGTTCGGGTTGGTCAGGACCGGCCGTGGCAGCGGTACGGACATGCGCAAACAAGAGATGTTGTACGTTAATATTGCTGCGTATATAATTAACAACATAAATAATGTGCCAGTTGGACAAATATGATTGGAGATGGAGATGGAAATGGAATTTTACGTAAACACGGATATGCATGTCTATGTCTGTGTGTGTGTGCGCGACGACTCTCGCGACTTGGAAGCGGGGGCGTGTTTTTATCGAGTTTTCTTTCTTGGTACGTTAGAAAATCAGTTTGTCTAATTCACATCTAGATGTTATTAAGGATATCACATCTAAGCTCCCACAAGTATATAATGTAGCAACAAGAAACAAAAAAAAACTAGGAAAAGACCACAAACAGAGTGGACATCAACTTATATGTGACATAACTATGTCACATCTAGATGTGTCCAAGACAGACCCTTAAAAATTGTCCGCCAGTTTTCGTTTCTTTTTTCCGCGAACGCGCGTATTCTATTTAAAACCACTGCTATGGAGAGATTTTTTTACTCCATTATAGCCTCTTGTTTGATAGAGTTTCTCGCGTCTCGCTCTCTCACCCTCTCCATATCAAAACAAGATGACAATGTCCACTCTATCTCTCTCCTCACCGGTGTTCACAGATCCGGCCGAATCCCGTCCGTTGCGGGAGGTGCAGAGGTGCAGCGTTGACGTTGTCGCCGTCGGTGACGGAGGAAGCCGATGCGCACCGTCCTCTTGGAGCCGGCGCTGGCGCGGACGAAGATCCTCCACGCCCTTGTTCGCTGCCTTCGTGTGGGAAAATCCCGCCCGCCTGCCTAAACGACATCTCACCCACCTGAGGTATAACTTCTTTTACTGGTCCAGCTCCCCAGGTCGCTGCGTGCGGCTTTTCTTCTATGCGACTACTCCCCAGCTCCCCATGCATAGTAGCTAGGTTTCGTCGGCTGGTCCAACATCACCTACTAGTACTATTATAGAGGAAATGCCACTCAAAAAGTTGTCCTGATTTATGCCTCGGTGGAGGTATACATGTTGTTTCGACAAAAAGTACATGGTGGTTGTGCGATCATTGTCCATATGGTGCTAGTACTATCACTGGTTAAATGAAGAAATGCTTTTTTTCTCGGGTATCCTGGTTTAGTTCCCATCAAGATAATTATGATGCTTCTGTTTGTTGGTGTACTTTTCATTAATTCTTATCGACAATTGAGATGTCGTTGCTAACCCTTTTTTATATTTTTGGAAACAGCGATGCGTGTCTCCATACCCGGGAATGTCTACCTCAATTTTAGTGGAACTGCACAAAATTGGATGGCCATTGTTGTTCCACTTCACTGTCCTCTGCCACGTGGTTCTTCCTTCCTCAAGCTTGATTACTGAGAAGAAACATACCACAATGAGGATTTGTCGAACTTCTTAGGTGCCTCACCCAAACTTGATGCCAAATGGATGATGCATCACCACGATGACCTATCGATGCACATGGTTGCGCCTCATGGTTGCGTCAGCTAGTGAAGCTGATTAATTTTCGACGAAAAACAAGTTGTCTTCCATCAGTGCTCTTTGCTTGTTACGCACAAAGATGATATCCTTCGTCAGTTCACCTTGGTTGCGTTGGAGACGCAGTCGTCTTTCACGTTGGTGCAATTTTCGCTAGGGTTTTACGACAGGTGGGCCCAAAATGTGGCTGGCTCACCTGTCATACAGCCAAAAGCAGGTGCAGTGAAGGCACCGGAGCTCAGTCCGTACTACAGTAGTATATATATAAGTGGGAGCCTCAGCGCTTATTCACTAGGGTTTGCACTCTCCACACGCTCGCCGCACTACATATATGTTACACGCTGGAGGCTCGGCGTTCATTTGCTAGGGTTTGCTATATTCAGTCTCTCACCCTCTCTTCACCAGATCTAAACAAGACTGCGTTGGCCTCTTGTCTCTCTCTCCCCCCTCACAGCTGGTGAAGGAGGCGTTCGTATCCCGTCGCACCAGGAAGGGGAGGAGGTGCAGCGTTCACTATATAGCCTTCGGCGAGGGAGGCAATCCACTGCCGGCTGCGCTGTTCTCTTTCACCCAGCACCTGTGCGGGAGGGCCACCGACCCCTTCTTCCTCACTGCCGTACGTAGTGTGGGCAGATCCGGCCTCCCGCCGCATGCCTTGCCACATCCCGACGACCCTAAGGTATAAGTTTCTTTGAAACCGTCGTTACTCTAGCTGCATGTGGATCTTTTTCGATCTGTAGTCGAATCTAGGTCTTGGTTCAAAGAGGAAAGAAGGGTGCGGTGGGATGGAGCAAGAATCTAGGACGTGGTTCAATGAGGAAAGGAGGGGCGGAAAGTAGTATAGACTGGCTATCCAGCCGCTTTGTAGGTCGAAAAGGGAAAAAGGGGGTAACCCAGTACACACATCTGTCAGGAACCGATCTCTTTGTTGAAAAGGGAAAGAAACTGGGGGGG
>NC_041386.1:181198022-181201534 GCF_002162155.2 Triticum dicoccoides | reverse complement strand
GTAGTTTGTGCACGACTAGATTTGTTGCCCTCACATAGGAAGAAGGTTCAAAGAGAACAAATATGGGACCAGCGCATATATGCTGCTTGGCTACATACTCTACATCACCCATTTATACGTGTGGACGGACATGGTGCTGGCATGTCCCATGCAACTATTTTGATGTTGTTAATCTTAGAATTAACTACTGATCTGTTTTAAAAGAATTTCTCTGTTAATATGAATCAATGCAACCGTTTTAGAAATGCTACTGTCCTATACTTTTTTTCCATCAAGATAAGGTAGATGCTTCTTTTTGTGGCCGCATGTTTCATCCTCCTTTATTGGCCAGTAGTTGTTTTCTTTTTTGCCTCTTAAAACAGGGATATCTATTCAACTTGTTGCTATAGAAAACTTAAATGTCACACCGGCAACTTTGCTTGATTTCAGTGCAACTGCACAAAACGAGATTGGATTTCCTATTCGTGTTGGTAGATTCGTATTTTATGTTGGTCGTCTCATGAAAGGTCAGTACAGGCATTCATCCACATGATTGTGCAGCGTGCTTTGAGATGCTGTGCTACTTGTATTGGTACTGTTTTAAATAAATGATGAATTGAAGCTATTGTATTGCTGTCTTTTCCCATTAAGTAGTGAACAAAAATGGGACCAACCCAGACATGATGCTTGTTGCTTTGTTACAACAAATTCAGCATCACCCCCTTTATAAGCCAGTAATTGATGCCACTCTCAGAATTAACTACTGAATCTTATTTCAAAACTACAACACTTGTTAGGGATTGGCGGGATTACCATTTTTGTGGCCGCATGTTTCATCCTCCTTTATTAGCCAGTAATTGATTCCTTTTTTTGCCTCTGTTTATACAGGGATATCTATTCAACTTGTTGCTATTGTGACATTTTGCTTCGCTACGCGAAACACTTTGCTTGATTTCAGTGCAACTGCACAAAACAAGATTGGATTTCCTATTCGTGTTGGCAGATTCGTACGTGATCTTGTGTGCGTCATGATAGGTTGGTACTTGCCTTCATCCACATGATCGTGCAATGTGTTTTGAGATGTTGTGCTACTTTTATTGGTACTGTTTTAAATAAATGATGAATTGAAGCTATTGTATTGCTGTCTTTTCCCATTAAGTAGTGAACAAAAATGGGACCAACCCAGACATGATGCTTGTTGCTTTGTTACAACAAATTCAGCATCACCCCCTTTATAAGCTTTGTCGTTCTTTATACATGTTGAAACAAGGCATTGTTAAGATAATGTCTCAGTCAATATGAATGAATCACACCGATGGAGAATTGCTACTCTCATGCTTTGTTTCCCATTAAGATAAAGTAGATCAGTAGATGCTTTTCTTCTGGGAGTACAAGTCATCAACCGTTATTTCTTAGTAATTGTTTCCCTTATACCTACTATTGCTTACAGGGATATCAAAATTAAAGCTCGGTTTTATTCCGACTTCGATTTTAGTTGAACTGCACAAAAGGAGCCAATGTGTAAGGCAAACTGCTGCATTACTGGGTCTAGTTGGTCGTTCCACTTTGCAGAAAGAAGCAGTCACTGTTTGCGCTACTTTACAGAAGGAATGACCGAGAAGCTTTACAGAGTATTATTAGACACCGGTGACATGACTAGTCTGCAGAGACCATTGGCAATTTAACAACACATGGAGTGCCCTGAGCAAAAAGTGCCCAAACAAGTACAAAAGCTACGACAGGACTCCACGATCATAGGCATTACATAATTTGAATGGGAAAAGCTTGTCAAAGTTTAATCATTGATGTTAGCAAGAAGACGTTAGTTTAATATATTGGAATTGGAAAACCTTGTCAAATTTTGCTCATTGATGTTAGCTAGAAGACATGCATTTGATATTTTTGAGTGGGACGCCCTTGCTGTGAGCAGCGTCGAGTGTTTTTTCCTATTCCTGTGTTCAGTTTAGGAGTAAATAGTTACTCTGCTGAGATATTCCTGTGTTAAGAGTTTGTTCTGAATATTGTCTATGTAATGCCAGGCCTTGTGTTTGATTGCAAAGTTGAGCTTGGAATGTTGTGGCATGTGGCATCACGAGTTGTTCATCGTGCCTCCTGAGAATAATGGCTTCATATCGTTTCGCATGTCGATCTAATGCCAGTGATTTGCTAGTTAAGAAGATAATCCTCTTCTGTTGTTTCCGTGCTTAAGAAGTTCATCGTCTGATGTTTCATTCATAGCCTATACGACAAGTTGGGTAGGTTAGACGTGAAACCATATGATCTTCTGACCGACTCATGATATTAGGCCGTGATTGGATCGTCGTTTTCCAACCAAAACCGCTTGTAAAACTGACGCTTGTAAATTAAAGCAGATGGTCTCGGGCGAAGGCGCTTGGTTGGTCGATTTCGACTAGTAAAATATCGGAAGTACTTGACACACGATAAAAACACTGAACGACACTCAGACGATTGCTAATCTAGCCGTTAGCTGCTGTTTCAGCCTTGCCCATGGATGGCATGATACGCACGTCGTGCATGTATCGTCTGGTAATGTCGTCCATATAGCAGTGCTCGTAAAATATACACTGGTCTCTCAACTTACACGCGTAACCCGCCGACCTCGGGCCCTCGGTTTCATTACGCCTGTATTTTACGCGTTGTTTTCGATGACGAGTAAATTACACTTGTATGTTAATACAGGTTTGAAATAAACCAGAGCTCCCAAGCGCGGCCTTACCGTTTCATGCCGTCTCAGTTTCTCGAAGGTGCTCATAGGTGTCCGATAATCCTGGCTTCCTGAATGAGTAGCGGGCATTGTATCAGACCATCCGTATGGCCCGCGAGGCCCTCTCCGTTGTCCTTCGAGTTGTTGCGCTCGCCGTGGCGTCGAGCATTGTTAACATCGTCAACGAACATGAGGATTTAGGAGATGACTTTATTTTGACTGGATGACACTAGGGACCCACTAGGGCCATAGCCGTACGTACGCAAGTGCCTCCTCATTATGTACAACTATATATTTTTTGCTTTCTCCTGGTTTCCTGACATCACGGTCCCACACCATTGTCAACCTATGTAGTTAATATAAACGAGAGAATTGCACAAGGCACTACTGGAATCAGCTCATTTGCCATCTGCCAGCTCTTTGCCGTCAGCTAGCGGACGGCAAAGAAGCTCTTTGCCATCAGCTACCAAAAAGCAGACGGCAAAGAAATGGCAGACAGCAAAGAAGCTCTTTGCCGTCCGCGAGCTCTTTGCAGTCTGCCAGCAGACGGCAAAGAATCTTTGGCGTCCCCTGGCAGACGGCAAAGAGAGAGGTGGCCCCCACCCCCCGCCCGTTGGAAAAAAACTTAACGGCCCACCTCTTTGCCGTCTGCCAGCAGACGGCAAAGAGGCAAAAGGGCGGACGGCAAAGACATGCGGACGACAAAGAGGACACCACGTAACGGCCTGTACCCCCCGCCCGTTACTCTCTGTTCTCTCCTCGCCGACGCACCCCGCCACCACTTCCCACCCCACCGCCGCCGCCCCGT
>NC_041386.1:181184519-181196682 GCF_002162155.2 Triticum dicoccoides | reverse complement strand
GACACCGACACGGCACTACCCCGACATCAACACGACACCCCGACCCCCCGACCCCGAAACAGCACCCCGACCCCGACACGGCACCCCAACACCGACAGGACACCCCGACCACCGACACCTCCCGAAAAGGTGTTCTTTGTCCTTCCAGAGGCCGACGGGGTCATATATTTGTGAATTATTAGCTAGGTCATATATTTTTCGATTTTGTTATGAAAAACATCATATATAATTGTGTTGATCGTGTAGTTTTAAATGTGCAGTTGTTTCATCGTTGCGAGGTTTGGTGTTCGACGACCTTGCCGTGCGTTTACGAGCTCTGCCCCTTCGTTCGTGGGTGAGCACAAATGACAAGTCCTCCTCCCCCATTAATTATTTGATCTATTCCGATGAAACTTGATAGCTAGCTATATATGTGTCTTGAATCATCAGTATGCGTAACCAATATGTGTCTCCCGTTCGAAAGCGTCATAGTTATAAATATGCATGCATTTGCATATTTATAACCTTGATTCTTTCGAATTGTCCAACGCTATCCATGGACAGCCCGAGTATGTGTAGATTGGGTTCGTTTTCCCATATGCTTTGCTCTGGATCCGACGCATATATTTCGTCAGTGCCTCCCCTGTTGTTCTCCGGGTACACATCCTCTCTGTTTATTGCAGAGACGTGTATCAGGAGAACAGCGGGGAGGTGCTGCCGAAATTTTGCGTCGGATCCGGAGCATAGCATGGGAAAATGAACCCAATCTACACATACACGGGTGGGATTAGGACCTATCATTACCTATTAGAGTGTAGGTTACATGGACGTAATAAAATTGACAAAGTAGATCAACTAATGAATATATACATGGTGAATTACATATATAATTGTTGTGTGTCCAGTAGCTCTGAAAGTCAAGATGAGTGACCGTGCTTGGATGTATACCGGTCACACTGGTCAGAACAAATGGAGCGCTGAATGGTTCACAAAAACTAAGGGGTTTGTGCAAGCCGCATTTGCAAATGGCCAAAAGAAAACCTGGTGCCCCTGTTTCCGGTGCGGCAATTGGGAAAAGAAGACAGAGGCTGAAATGGGCAAACACCTGCAGAAGAGTGGTTTTACGCCCGATTATACGGTGTGGACATTTCATGGTGAGTCTGCCCAACGTGACCAAGCTGAGGTGGATCGTCGTCGCACCGACGAGCATGGTACCGGGATGGAAAACATGGTGCAAGGCTATGATGATGCTCGGGATTCGGACGAGGAGATGGAGGAATCTGCAAAGGCCTTCAATGAAATGTTGGATTCTTCGAAACGTCCGCTCCACGAGCACACTGAGCTTTGTCAGTTGAATGCCATCTCACAAGTAATGGCTCTGAAGGCTCAGTTCAACTTGGGTAGAGAATGCTATGACGCAATTATGACAGTATTTGGACGCTTTCTACCCAAAGGCCATGTAATGCCTGCAAACCTGTACCAGTCGGACAAAATCCTCCGTGCACTGAAGATGCCCTATGAGAAGATACATGCTTGTGAGAAAGGATGTGCCTTATTTAGGCTTGACTATGCGGACTTGAACTATTGTCCAATTTGCAAGTCTTCCAGGTATATTGTGGTAGACAACGGTATGGGTGAGCAGACACAGAACAAAATCCCCGTTAGTGTTCTTCGGTATATGCCAATCGTACCAAGACTTCAACGTCTTTTCATGGTCAAAGAGACGGCCAGACAGATGACATGGCACAAAACAGGCAAAAGAACCGAACTAGATGCAGATGGGAATCTGATGATGGTACACACATCGGATGGTGTTGCGTGGAAAAAGTTTGATGAATTACATGCTGACAAAGCGGCAGATCCGAGGCATCCTCGAGTCGGCATCAACACGGATGGGTTCAGTTTGTTTGGTATGACCGCAGCCCAATACAGTTGTTGGCCCGTATTTGTCTTTCCACTCAATCTCCCCCCTGGACAGATTATGCAAAGAAAGAACATTTTCCTGACGTTGATAATTCCAGGACCCAACTATCCGGGCAAAAATATGAATGTGTACATGCAGCCGCTTAAGGACGAATTGCAAGAAGCCTGGGATAATGGGTTCAAGACATACGACGCCTTTAGCAAATGAAACTTCATAATGCGTGTCTGGTACATGTACTCGACGCATGACTTGCCGGTGTATGCGCTATTCGTTGGCTGGTGTGTGCATGGAAGGTTCCCGTGCCCCACATGCAAGGGAGCTCTTGAGTTTCGTTGGCTTTAGGCCGGTCGCAAGTTTTCTTGCTTCGACATGCATAGACAGTTCCTGGATCCTCGCCATAAGTTCAGGAAAGACAAGAAGAACTTCATCAGGGGTAGAGTTGTCAAAAACTCTGCACCACCTGCATTGACAGGCCAACAGACCCTGGATTAGTCAAACGCTCTCGAGCCATATCCACAACATCCAGGGTACTTCAAGGGGTATAATACTAAGCACGCGTGGACTCACAAAACATGCTTACATGATCTGCCTTACTTCAAAGACCTCCTTTGCCCACACAACATCGACGTGATGCACACTGAGAAGAATATCGCTGAGGCACTTTTTGGTACATTGTTCGGCATAGATGGGAAGTCAAAGGATAATACTAAGGCTAGAGTCGATCTGGAGGCGCTATGTGGTAGGCCGTTACAAAATATGAAAGAACCAAAAGGAAAGCAGAACTGGACGAAGCCAAAGGCATGGTTCAATCTTGGAAGGCCAGCTATGAGGGAAATTCTCTTGTGGGTGCAACAGCAGTTGATGTTCCCCGATGGGTATGCAGCGAATCTAAAGAGGGGAGCGAATCTTGATAAACTGAAGATATTTGGTCTCAAGAGTCATGATTGGCACATATGGATTGAGCGGGTAATGCCGGTGATGTTGCGTGGCTTCATCCCTGAGGATGAATGGCTAGTACTGGTAGAACTCAGTTATTTCTTCCATGTTCTTTGTGCGAAAGAACTATCGCCTGGCGTGCTAGAAGAAATGGAAGAGTTGGCGCCGGAGTTGATCTGCAAGTTAGAGAAGATCTTTCCACCGGGCTTCTTTAATCCAATGCAGCATTTGATTTTGCATCTCCCGACCGAGGCAAGATTGGGGGGGGCCGTGCAAAATCGTTGGTGCTACCCAACTGAGAGGATGCAGAAGACGCTTAGAGAAAAATGTAAAAATAAACGTAGAATTGAAGCATCGATGGCTGAGGCATTCATCACAGAGGAGGCGGCAAACTTCGTAACAGCGCACTACGAAGCCAAAAATCGTCATTTGCATAATCCGAAGCCTCGGTACAATGCTGACGAGCCTAAAAAGGGTGGATCCAACCTCAGCCTATTCAAAGGGAATCTCACACCAGCTAGTGTTTCACATCCAGTATCTTTGGATAACGAAGAATGGCGGACCATTTCGTTGTATATCTTCAACAACCTGATAGAAGTGCGGCCGTACATCGAGTAAGTTCTCGGTCCATTGTTTCGCAACTTCTATTTCCTTTGAACTACTCTTATTCCTGGATATGTCATACAGTCGATACGTCGCCATATTCTCGTATGGAGCGGAGATCCAAAAGGATTCCGTCGAAGAGTATGAGCTTCTCGCAAAGCAAGGAGGTGGCTATCCCGGTTTCATCTCTTGGTTCAAACAAACGGTAATTTCTATTAGACAATTTCATTTCTTCGCTAATTTGTGCATAATGCAACAATCCTTTCATATTAAACTTGTAGGCTAATTCAGAGTCTATGGACGCCGAATTGAGACAAGTCGCTAATGGTTTTGACTATAAGGTCCGTTCATTTGACAAGTACGACATCAACGGGTATCGCTTTCGTACCTATGGCAAAGAGCTATCTATGGCCGACCGAAAGTCTACAAATTGTTGTGTATCTGCTATCGGCGAAGGAGGTATCGAGTATTATGGGAGAGTTGAAGCAATTTATGAACTTCTGTTCTATGGTGAAAACCCACCGAATGTCGTAGTCTTCAAATGTTATTGGTTTCAGCCGAAGGAGACTAGAAGGACTCATGAACATATAGGGCTAGTTGAAATCAACCAAAGCACTCATTTAGATGTTCCTGATGTCTATATTATGGCTCAACAGGCGACCCAAGTATTCTATCTATCGTGGGCCTGCCAAACTAATCCAAATCTGAAAGGTTGGGATGTCGTTTATGAAGTGCCGCCACGTGCTAGACTTTCTCCCCCAAAGGAAGAGGATTATGAACCTCACATTAACCCAGACACATATGAAGGAGAATTCTTCCAAGAGACACGTCTTTCCAAAAAGCGTTTCAAGAACCGCTATACTTCACCCCAAAACATTGAAGTAGACAGCGACAATGAATCCGACATCACCCCAGAGGAGGAACAAGAAGAGCCGGAACAAGAAGAGGTTACTGCTGCGGATGACCTGTCAATGCTTGACCGATTACGTCAAGGTGGTCTTGCACATGTTGATGCCAATGAACCCTATGAGCCCATCATTGATTATAGTGATGATGATGATTATGCATTTATTGATGATACTGATCGAGATTATTAGTAGTGTCAGGTATTCAATTTTTTTATGTTGTACTTGATGATGATACACTTAAGTGATATACATATTATTATTCATGTCGGTACTTTTTTTATGTTGTACTAATTTCGTTTATTCTTTGTCATGGCAGGTGTTGAAAGATGGTGGGCACTGGTCGGGAGCGCGCCGAGGCCCCTTCTTCATCGGCGCGTGGTGCGAGGTCTTCCATTCCACACGCACCTCTCCGCCGAGCGTTGCTGGACAGTATGGCGACATCGCCGAGCCCTTCTTCGTCGACCGCGGTGCCCAGCAGGGGACGAGGTAAGAAGAAGAGAGGAGTTGGAGCACGTGGTCGCGGGAGAGGAGGTAGGGTGACTCGTACGGCGCCTTCCTCGCCACCGCCCCCAACTGTTTCACCCGAGCACGTGACTGCTAGGGTGGACTCGTCTGAGGAGGAGGCTGCATGGACTCCGGTCCACGAGCCTCCGGTCCACGAGTCTTCGGCCCACGAGCCTCGGGTCGACGGGCCTTCGGCCCACGAGACTTGGGCCCAGGAGACCCCGGAGGAGCACACGTCTGGATGGGGTACCTGGTTGGGTCAGCCTGAGCATGGCGGGGAGCCGAGTGGCCATGCTGATGATGGCGGGGAGCCGACTGATGAGGAGGGGGAGGAGGGGGGCAACGTCTACCAGCGTGGTGCTACACGGCTCCCATCCGTGCCGGTGACCCACGAGCAGAGGTGGTTGATTTTCCCTGATGGGGAGAGGTACGTAAGTGCATTTAATATTTTTGTACCTTCTGCATTCACGTTTCTTCAAATAACTAATGCGTTGGCCTTGTCATGCTGCAGGGGTTGGGACCACCATCATAGTGTCCGCTGGCCCAACTCCGTCCTTGGAGTTCTTTGCCGGCAAAACTTCCCGGGGTTTGTCACGTTGCCTGGTGAGGGTCGGCTTCCAGAGCTTGGATTGAGCTGGGAGCACTACGTGGCTGCCCCGGCCCCGCCGGATGAGATTATCGACGGTGTCGTGTGCGACACAAGGGCAGACATGGTGATCAGAAAGTTCTGGGTAATTTCTCCTTTACACATTTTAAAATCTTCAACTAGCTAGTTATTAATTGTACTAATCAATATTGTCTCATTTGATTGCAGACATTCTACAGGTGTGAGGAGGGATACGAGGAGGACGCGGCACATGTTATCGAGAACGTCTGCAAGCGCCTACTCCAGAACTTACGGCACGAGGCTCGGGTGCAGGCTGTTCGAGACTACTACGCCTTGCGTGGTATCAAGAAGACCAAGCCGGCGTGCCGCGATAAGTTCTTGAGTAAGGAGCAGTACATGAAGGTAATTCTTAAGGCCTTCTCTACTTAAGTTCCTTCATTTAGTAATTCTTAGCCGTAGCGCTCAAGTTTCTATTTGCTAACTTAGGCGCCTCCGAGATGGTGTGCGGATCGGATGGATTGTTGGGAGGTGTTGGTCGATGAGTGGTGCTCAAAACAATGGCTAGCCCTCCACAACGAGGCCAAGGACAAATGTGCCCAAATGGAAGGTGTGCCACACCATCAGGGCAGCTCCAACTTATATCAGTTCGGGCGCAACTGGGTATGTGGTTTGCTTCATGATTCATGCAATTCATTCATCGTGCTAGCTTGAGCCCTTTAATTACTAATTTTCATTGTTTCTCTCTTTCAGGCACGCTACAATAAGGCGGATAAGGTGCCAGAGGTGTACGACCTGTATGCCATGGCCCACACCGCCTCTTTCAAGAAAGTCAAGGCTTTCTCTCAGTCTGACCTCGATGATGCAAACAACTTCACCAACATCTCCTCCCACAACAAGCTCGTGAGATATAGAGATGAGGGGAAGGCGAGGAAAGGGGAGGACTTTAACCCGAGCTAGGGTCCCATTGATCCAGAGCTGGTGATGATATCTGGTGGCGGGAGGTCCCATGGCTCCATAGCCATTGGAGATGGACTTATCCGTTGTCCTAGCACTCTCCTGGAGATCAAGGCACGCCAGTCGAGCTCCGCTCCTGAGATAAGGCCTCGTGAACGGCCAGTGCAACTCGCCATCAAGGTTAGTGATACATACTCAGTTATCTTTCTCCATTACATTGTGTGCGCTTCCATCAATGACTACAAATGGTCATGTGAGTGGTGTTGCAGGCTGCTATACAGAGTGAGAGAGATAGAACGGAGAAACTTCTGGCGGAGGCGGCGGAGAGGCAGCGGGAGTTGGAGGAGAGGACGACAAAGATGATGGAGGAGGAGAGGGCACGGAATGACATGCAGGCAAGGGCCATGTACGAGCTCCTTGTGGTAAGTTTCATCTGCAGATTAGCCAAAACATTCATGTAGTGTTTATCTCATTACTAACTAGTATGACTGAGTCGTCAAAACCAAATGTGCAGTCTGTGTGCGAGAAGACAGGTCAGACCGCTCCGCCAATGCCAGTGATTGCTCCTGGGACCATGGTGAGTTTTATTTGAATGGACATTACTTGCTAGTCTTAACATTTGAGTGTCATCATGCTAACAAGACGTTGGAAATGATCTTTGGTGCAGCGTAACTCCAGACAAGCATCGCACGATCCTTATCCAGCTACCGACACGAGCCACCCCGCTACACCTCCTGGATCTTGGTAAGTTTATCTAGTGTTTTGCTTAACACATGCATAAAGACCTAGACTTAGCTTTATTTCCTCCAATGCTTACCATAATGACATAGACTTAGCTTCTTCTCCTCCAAAATGACTTAATAAGCTTACTGACCTCCAAAACCATCCATTTTACCTAATTTAGCTCTAAAACGATCTGTACTTAGCTTACTTATGTCAAAAATTGCATAATTAGCTTAGTTAGCTCATAGACGATCCATTTTACCTAAGTTGGCTCTAAAATGACCCATTTTACCTAGGTTAGCTTATAAATGATCTAGTTCATCCAAGTTAGCTCAAAAATGACCCATTTTACCTAGATTAGCTCCTAAATGATCCATTTTACCTATGTTAGCTTTAAAATGACCCATTTCACCTAGGTTAACTCCAAAATGACCCATCTTACCTAGGTTATCTCATAAACGATCCATTTCAACTAATTTAGCTCATAAACGATCCATTTCACCAAGTTAGCTAAAAAACGATCCATTTCACCTAAATTAGCTCTTAAATGATCCATTTCACCTAAGTTAGCTCAAAAAGATCCATTTCAACTAAATTAGCTCATAAATGATCTATTTCACCTAAGTTAGCTAAAAAATGATCCATTTCAACTAAGTTAGCTCATAAATGATCCATTTCACCTAAGTTAGCTAAAAAACGATCCATTTCACCTTAGTTACCTAAAAAAATGATCCATTTGACCTTAGTTAGCTCATAAACAACCCATTTCAACTAAGTTAGCTCATAAATGATCCATTTCACCTTAGCTAGCTCATAAACGACCCATTTCAACTTAGTTAGCTCATATATTATCCATTTCACGTAAGTTAGCTCATAAATGACATACTCTTCTTGTTCTAGTCTTCTTCTTATTCTACTCTTCTTGTTCTAACTTTCTTATTTTTCATTTTGCAGATTTCATTCACTTGACGAAAGCTTGCATAGATGGAGTGCTCCTTATCCCTTTCTCTGTTTCTTTTGTATCGTTGAACTATGCATGTATCGTTGGATGAAACTATTGTAATATATATGGTTGGATGCCTCTATGTTGAACTTGTTATGTATGATGGAACTATGCATGTAGTATATATGGTTGGATGATGAAGTTATGTGTTGGATATCTTATATGTTTGCTCTGTAATGGCCTTTTGAAATATATCTATATATGTCATATATATTTGTGATGAAAATTGTTGGATTTAATAAAAAAACAGATAAAAGAGCCAATATGCAGGCTCTTTGCCGTCTGCCACCGACGGCAACGGGCTCTTTGCCGTCTGCCGCGGACGGCAAAAAAGACACGTGGCATCCAGCTGTGCTTCCTGGGAGCTGACCCATTTGGTCAGTTTGCCTACAGTGGCAGACGGCAAAGACTTTGCCATCAGTGGCAGACGGCAAAGAACCTGCACTTTGCCATCAGTGGCAGACGGCAAAGAACCTGCCATGTAGTGACGTGTAGATGACATCATACGACGGACGACAAAGACACTAGAAATTTTGCCGTCAGCGGCGGACGGCAAAGGCCTGCCGTTAGCCACTTAACGGATTGACAGCGCAATTATTGCCGTTCGCTCTCTTTGCCGTCCACCGCAGACGGCAAAGGGCCTTTGCCGTCAGCCGCCAGGAAGCAGACGGCAAAGTAGCTGTTTATCGTAGCCTACTTTGTCGGAGCCTTTTGCCGTCCGCGGCTGACGGCAAAGGCCTTTGCCGTCCGCCGTTCATGCCTTTGCCGTCCGCCATGGCAGACGGCAAAATAGCTGATTCCTGTAGTGAGGTGCGGCCGACAACTGGGACCAAGTAGCTCGAGCAGTATTTGTGTTTTTGAGGCATGAGCACTGCAGAGTTTTTCTTGGCGATGATTTCATTGTTGTTCAGAGGAGAGCAGGGTATTAACTGGGCGGGCTGTGGCCCGTCTAGCCCAGGCCAGATATCCAGCCCAGATACTAATTTTTTCAAGATGAAAATGGCTAGCCCAACTATACGTCTTTTTGAGGAATACCCAGGCAAGGTCAACTTGTTATTCTACGCCCCGCTGGGCTGTAAATCTTTCCTAGGAGGGATCATTAGGCTTAACAGGAAAATGGGATTTAAAAAAATAATAAATGGGATGTAATTATAAAAACTGGCCAATAACTATAAAAATGCACCAAACACGAAATTAGTTTATAAAATATTATTTATGGATTTTGAAAATCTTAAATTTTCATTGTTGCGCGCGCAATGTTTCGTTGGATTTTTACGTAATACAAATTTATATTTAATCTAACAAGAAATTTCGGGATAAAAATATTTTGGAGCCCATCAAAATGTGGGAAATTTTATTGAATTCTGTCTTCAACGGTTGGTTGAAATTATTAATCATTGTCCTATCTAGAAAATGGGCTGTACTTTTAACAAACTGTAAATGGGCTATTGTAAATTCCATTAGAATTCCAAAATGGGTTGTACATTCTTACAAAACGCAAATGGGCTATAAGTTCTCTGCCACACACTTGTGGGCCTACTAAGTGACGCGTCCCCTAAAAAAATAAGTTGACGCGTATGCAAGGCTTTGCCAACTTATTATAGTCAACGCACGGTTCTAGCAGCAATGGCCGTTGGATGTCTATCCAATGGATGTCATGCTTCTTCTTCAATCTCGAATATTCTTAGCTTCGGCCGCCCAAAAAATGATTCCTCCCCCTGACATCTGGGACACACCGTTTCGGAGGCTGACCTGTGGGCCTACTAAGTTGGAGCGTACCAAGGGCTTTGTCAACTTAGTCAATAATAAACATTTTTAGCTTAAGTGACCGTACAATGTCCATCCAACGGCCGTAGTGCTTCTTCAACCTCTGATCTTCTTGGTCTAGCCACCCAAAGCAGCACCGGTCATGTCGCCTGCTCCTGCCTCCCGTGGCCAGCTGTGCTGCCGCGGAGGCCTCACCGCCCCCATACTACTCCCACCGCTGGCCAGGCCATCCCTCCACTCACCCACACCCCCTGTTATTCTGCGGGGACGGCAGCCTCACACCGCAGCCGAACCAGTGAACCCTCGTACTCCTCTTCGCACGGGCTTCCACGGCTACATCTTCCCCGGCTCCGCATCGTCCCCTTCCTAGGCCTCGCCGTCGTCTAGACCACCGCCCTGGTGCTCTCGGCGCGGCGTGGTCAACGTGGTCAACGACTGACTCCCATCGGAAGAGTACTGTACATGGAGAGGCTGACAGCTAGGTCCAGGCGGCCGCAAGGAAGTGCCTCCTTATTACGCGCAAAATAATTATTCCTCCACCTTACAACAGGGACCCACCAGACGGGCCACCTTATTTCGTGAAAAAACGTTTCCCCCCTGACTGCTTGGACCTACCGGATGGGCCAGCGTATTTCGCAAAAAAAATGTTCCCCCCGCTGTCAGCTCGGTCCCACCGGAAGTGCCTCCTTATTACGCACAAAAAAATGAATACTCCCCCTGCTAGCTGGGACCCACCATGGTGGGAGGCTGACTTGTGGGCCTACTAAGTTGACTGGGACGGGGGCCTTTGTCAACTTTAGTAAATATGAATGATTCTAGCTCCAGTGACCGTACGATGTCCATCGAACGGCCGTAGTGCTTCTTCAACCTCTGGTCTTCTTGCTCTAGCCGCCCAAAGCAGCGCCGCTCGTGCTGCATGCTCCTGCCTCCCGTGGCCGGCTGTGCTGCTGCGGAGGCCTCACCGCCTCCTACTATTCCCACCGCTGGCCAGGCCCTGCGTCGACGGCAGCCTCACACCGCAGCTGAACCAGTGAACCCTCGTACTCCTCTCCGCACGGGCTTCCACTGCTGCGTATTCCCGGCTCCTCGTCGTCCCCTTCCAAGGCCTCGCCGTCGTCCACCGCCCTGGTGCTCTCGGCGCGGCGTGGTCAACGTGGTCAAGGAATGACTTCCATCGGACGTGGACTATACATGGAGAGGCTGACAGCTGGGTCCACGGCCGCAACAAGGAAGTGCCTCCTTATTACGTGCAAAATAATTATTCCTCCACCTGACAGCGGGGACCCACCGGACGGGCCACCGTATTTCGTGAAAAAAATGTTCCCTCCTGACTGCTGGGACCCACCAGCTACACCTTCGCACACAAGGAAGTGCGTCTGGGCAAAAAAAACAAAATGATTCGCCCCCTTGACTGCTGGGACCCACCAGCTACATCTTTGCACGCAAGGAAGTGCCTGACAGTCGGGACCCACCTAGTCGAAGCGTATGTAGCGTTGTCATTCTGGTCACGAACGTGTACGTACATATATACTGGTCGATGTAGAGGCGCGCACGTGTCGTAGTAGAGGCGTGCACGTAGCATGTACATGTACGTACAGCGGTCAGGGTGCAAGAAAGAAAATACGGCCACATATGTGTACATACGGGCGGGGTCTCGAACGCCTACTCGCGCATACGTACGGCGAGGGCTCGTGTACATGGCTGGGTCGGAATGGAGAAACAACATCGTCGTTGTGTTCATGGGGAGGCAACGGAATGCATCGTGTTCATGGGGAGGCAACAGAATGCGTCGTGTTCATCGGGAGGGCTTGGACGGAACAGGCGATGGAAACGAGGCCTGGCGTACCGCAGAACGGAGGAAACGGCCTTGTGTTCGACCGACCACGTTCGAAACGGGATCCTGTTCATCGGGAGGGGTATGGTGTACCGCAAAATGGAGGAAACGGACCTCCTACGGTCGAAACGGGGGGTCCTGTTGATCGGGAGGGGTGTGGCGTACCGCAAAATGGAGGAAACGGACCTCCTACGGTCGAAACGGGGGTCCTGTTGATCGGGAGGGGTGTGGCATACCGCAAAACGGAGGAAACGGACTTGTGTTGGAGCGCTACGGTCGAAACGGGGGTCCTGTTCAACGGAAGGGGTGTGGCGTACCGCAAAATGGGACTCCACGGGATACTGTTCATCTCCACCGTCGACCTCCTCCAGCCTCCACGGGCTCCTGTTCGTCCAGCCTCCACCGGCTCCTGTTCATCTAG
>NC_041386.1:181155428-181184007 GCF_002162155.2 Triticum dicoccoides | reverse complement strand
CCATCGATCGGCTTCAGTTAGCAGCAGTAGCGAAGGAATCGCTCGATCGGGTTCAGTTAACAGCCATCGATCGATCGCTTGGGTTCAGTAACGCGTAGCCTGCAGTGCAATCGCTCGGGTTCAGTTAGAGCCCAACGCCTCGCTCGGGTTCAGTTAGAGCCAAAGCCTCGCACACACGCATGTACGTGTACGAGAGAAACGCGCATCGCTTGGCCCCCGACCTCCCACCGTAACCGGGAACTCCCCGAAATCCCCCCCTCGCTTCTACCACGGTTTTTTCCGTCATGGACGGCCCAAAGAATGTCATGCAGCTGCGTCTCCGGCCCTCCTAGGACGAAAAGCCCATTTTCTGTCATGATTTTTTGTCATAGAAGTAGGAGCCCACCACATCTATGATGATACCGGGTTTTGTCACAGTTATCGTCATAGAAGTGTCATATGTATGACAGAAAAAAAATTCGTTCGGCCCAAAATGTCATGGATGTGTCTTTTTTTTGTAGTGCACTAAGATAAAGACCTAGATCACTATTCTCTTCTCATTTCTGACTTCTCATCTATTCTACTCTTTTAGGATGGCGGATGCAAGGAACAAGTTCACGCAACCGGATGAAGATACACCCTTTGACCGCCACCTGAAGGAAGTCACTAAGTACCTGAACATCGGAATACCAAGCTTCACCGGGACCTACAACGCCACTTTACCCGAAGAGGAGCGCTGGATGATTCAAGTTCAAGTCTCAGGAAGGACGTTCGCGCTAGTCACCGAGCCCATAGAGTTTTCCTTTGATGCACCAACCTGGAGTCTAGAAAAGAGCATGGCAGCCCACATCGCCATGGGACGTATTGGAGAAGTTTACCGCAATGATCTCAAGGATACTATCTACCAGATTTGTGGGCGCCGAGATGAGCAATGGGGGATGATCAGCACCAGGAAGGATAGATCAATCACAGCTTTTATCCAGGAGTTAAACCAGCACATTCGACGTCAGGAGAACCAGATGTGCGCAGGCATGATAGATCTGAAGAAGGCGATGACAAGAATCATGGAGCTGGAGGAAGAACTCAAGGCTACACGTGAAGATTATGAGGAGGAAATCGTCGTACTAGTGGAGAAGAATGACGACCCGATTAAGAAGATCGGAATATTCATGGGAGACCCCACACCAGTAGAAGAAGACGAAGAACCCAAGGAGTTTCGCCCGGAAGACTACATCATCATCGACGACACCGACTCTGACCTGAGCGATGATGACTATGAAGACGAAGCTGGAGCAGATATCATGGAATCTGCAATCGAGGAATATTTCTAGTAGACCACCACATCAGTAGTAGTATTCCACCATGTAAATAGAGTAGTCCGAGCACTTTTGCGATAGTTAGACCGATTGTATGACTTGATTGATTGATTGAGTGAAATGTTTGTGTTTGTCTCATGTGCATATGGGTAGTGTTTTCTCATTAGACCTCATTCTATTCTAATCTCTCCCCTCTAAACCCATCAGATGCCTTCGAGACGTGACAATGGATTTGCATTTCCACTGGAGCTCACTCAGTTGATCCAGCAGCAGAACAGTTGCTAGTCCAGAATCAGAATCAGGGGAACAACAACAACAACAACAACAAAAACCCACCACCACCACAACCTGTTGATCACTTAACCCGTTTCCTTAGACTGAATCCGCCGGTGTTCTCCAGTAGCACCGAGCCTATAGTAGCAGATGATTGGCTCCGCAAGATTGGAAGGGAGTTAACCACTACAGGATGTACTGACGCTGAGAAGGTGCGTTTTGCCGCACATCAGTTGGATGGACCAGCAGCATCATGGTGGGAGAATTACACTGTCACCTACCCTATAGCCACGGTGACATGGGACCAATTTCAGCAGGCTTTCCGTATAGCCCATGTTTCAGCAAGAGCTATGGCCATGAAGAAGCGTGAGTTTCGCAACTTGCGCCAAGGAGGACGGACAGTTGGCCAATACGTGGATGACTTTAGTAAGTTAGCACGTTATGCCTCGGATGACGTTGCTACGGATGCAGCTAAGTAGGAGAAGTTTCTGGAAGGACTGAATGATGAGTTGAGTATGAAGTTGATGGTAGCAACTTTCAACAACTACCATGAGTTGGTAGATCATGCTCTTATGATTGAAGGGAAGAAGCAATAGATTGAGAACCGCAAGAGGAAGTATGGACAAGGGAAATACAATTCAGGAGCTCAGCAGAAGCCATGTTTTACCCCGAAAATGGGAGGACATTTTCAGCATACCCATGGAGGAGGGAGTTCACATAATCATAATGGCCCCAAGAATGGTAATGGGAATGGGGGGATCAACGGTCAGAATCGTACCAACCCATCAACACCAGCTAAGAGAGACCTAAGCCAAGTCACTTGTTATAAGTGTCAGAAGACCGGACATTATGCCAATGAATGTCCTGAAGCCCAGAATGGAAATGGCAATGGAAGCTCTGGGAAGAAGCCGAACCCTTTCAACAGGGGACAGGTGAACCACGTTAACGTGGAGGAGGTTGAAGCCCAGCCAGATGCAGTAATAGGTAAGTTTTTGGTTAAGTCATTTACTGCAATCGTTCTTTTCGATACTGGTGCATCGCATTCATACATATCAATGGGATTCATGGATAAGTATAAACTGCCCACCAAGGTTCTTAAAACACCTATGTTAGTAAGCTCACCAGGAGCGGAGTATATGGCCAGTAAAGGATGTTTTCAAGTGCCATTGAGTATAGGTAGGCATGTGTTTCCGTCGGATTTAATCATTTTGGAATCACAAGGTTTGGATGTAATTCTGGGTATGGATTGGCTATCGATGTATGGAGGAAACATCTATTGCGCCAGTAAGTCGATTTTGCTTACCACCCCAGAGGGAAGAAGGATCAAGTATGTATCACGACATGTGCCGAATAGGACTCAAGTAAATTCCTTATCAGGAGTTGTACAAGAGGAGGTACCGGTGGTAAAGGATTTTCTGGATGTATTTCCAGAAGAGTTGCCAGGCATGCCACCGGTGAAGGAAATATGCCCTAGAGGCAATAATAAAGTTATTACTTATTTCCTTATATCATGATAAATGTTTATTATTCATGCTAGAATTGTATTAACCGGAAACATAATACATGTGTGAATACATAGACAAACAGAGTGTCACTATTATGCCTCTACTTGACTAGCTCGTTAATCGAAGATGGTTATGTTTCCTAACCATGAACAAGGAGTTGTTATTTGATTAACGAGATCACATCATTAAGTGAATGATCTGATTGACATGACCCATTCCATTAGCTTAGCACCCGATCGTTTAGTATGTTGCTATTGCTTTCTTCATGACTTATACATGTTCCTATAACTATGAATTATGCAACTCCCGTTTGCCGGAGGAACACTTTGTGTGCTACCAAACGTCACAACGTAACTGGGTGATTATAAAGGAGCTCTACAGGTGTCTCCAAAGGTACATGTTGGGTTGGCGTATTTCGAGATTAGGATTTGTCACTCCGATTGTCGGAGAGGTATCTCTGGGCCCTCTCGGTAATGCATATCACTTAAGCCTTGCAAGCATTGCAACTAATGAGTTAGTTGCGGGATGATGTATTATAGAACGAGTAAAGAGACTTGCCGGTAACGAGATTGAACTAGGTATTGGTATACCGACGATCGAATCTCGGGCAAGTAACATACCGATGACAAAGGGAACAACGTATGTTGTTATGCGGTCTGACCGATAAAGATCTTCGTAGAATATGTAGGAGCCAATATGGGCATCCAGGTCCCGCTATTGGTTATTGACCGGAGACATGTCTCGGTCATGTCTACATTGTTCTCGAACCTGTAGGGTCCGCACGCTTAAGGTTACGATGACAGTTATATTATGAGTTTTTGCATTTTGATGTACCTAAGTTTGTTCAGAGTCCCGGATGTGATCACGGACATGACGAGGAGTCTCAAAATGGTCAAGACATAAAGATTGATATATTGGAGGCCTATGTTTGGATATCGGAAGTGTTCCGGGTGAAATCGGGATTTTACCGGAGTACCGGGAGGTTACCGGAACCCCCCGGGAGCTATATGGGCCATAGTGGGCCTTAGTGGAAAAGAGAAGAGGCAGCCCAACATGGGCCGCGCGCCCGTCCCCTCCCTTGGTCCGAATAGGACAAGGAGAGGGGGCCGGCCTCTCTCTCTCTTTTCCCCCCTCCGCGAATCCTATTCCAACTAGGATTGGGGGGGGGGAATCCTACTCCCAGAGGGAGTAGGACTCTCCTGGCGCGCCTGTCCTAGGCCGGCCGCACCCCCCCTTTAGTCCTTTATATATGGAGGCAGGGGCACCCCAGAAAAACACAAGTTGATCCACGTGATCTTATTCTTAGCCGTGTGCGGCGCCCCCAGCCACCATAGTCCTCGATAATATTGTAGTGGTGCTTAGGCGAAGCCCTGCGACAGTAGTACATCAAGATCGTCACCACGGCGTCGTGCTGACGGAACTCTTCCCCGACACTGTGCTGGATCGGAGTCCGGGGATCGTCATCGAGCTGAACGTGTGCTAAAACTCGGAGGTGCCATAGTTTCGGTGCTTGATCGGTCGGGCCGTGAAGACGTACGACTACATCAACCAAACGCTTCCGTTGTCGATCTACCAAGGGTACGTAGATCACACTCTCCCCTCATTGCTATGCATCACCATGATCTTGCGTGTGCGTAGGAATTTTTTTGAAATTACTACGTTCCCCAACAGTGGCATCCGAGCCTAGGTTTTATATGTTGATGTTATATGCACGAGTAGAACACAAGTGAGTTGTGGGCAATATAAGTCATACTACTTACCAGCATGTCATACTTTGGTTTGGCGGTATTGTTGGATGAAGCGTCCCGGACCGACATTACGCATACGCTTACGCGAGACCGGTTCTCCCGACGTGCTTTGCACAGAGGTGGCTTGCGGGTGACAGTTTCTCCAACTTTAGTTGAATCGAGTGTGGCTACGCCCGGTCCTTGCGAAGGTTAAAACAACACCAACTTGACAAACTATCGTTGTGGTTTTGATGCGTAGGTAAGATTAGTTCTTGCTTAAGCCCGTAGCAGCCATGTAAAACTTGCAACAACAAAGTAGAGGACGTCTAACTTGTTTTTGCAGGGCATGTTGTGATGTGATATGGTCAAGACATGATGCTGATTTTTATTGTATGAGATGATCATGTTTTGTAACCGAGTTATCGGCAACTGGCAGGAGCCATATGGTTGTCGTTTTATTGTATGAAATGCAATCGCGATGTAATGCTTTACTTTATCACTAAGCGGTAGCGATAGTCGTGGAAGCACAAGCTTGGCGAGACGACAATGATGCTACGATGGAGATCAAGGTGTCGCGCCGGTGACGATGGTGATCACGATGGTGCTTCGGAGATGGAGATCACAAGCACAAGATGATGATGGCCATATCATATCACTTATATTGATTGCATGTGATGTTTATCTTTTATGCATCTTATCTTACTTTGATTGACGGTAGCATTCTAAGATGATCTCTCACTAATTATCAAGAAGTGTTCTCCCTGAGTATGCACCGTTGCGAAAGTTCTTCATGCTGAGACACCACGTGATGATCGGGTGTGATAGGCTCTACGTTCAAATACAACGGGTGCAAAACAGTTGCACACGTGGAATACTCAGGTTATACTTGACGAGCCAAGCATATACAGATATGGCCTCGGAACACAGAGACCGAAAGGTCGAGCGTGAGTCATATAGTAGATATGATCAACATAGTGATGTTCACCAATGAAACTACTCCATCTCACATGATGATCGGACATGGTTTAGTTGATTTGGATCACGTAATCACTTAGAGGATTAGAGGGATGTCTATCTAAGTGGGAGTTCTTTAAGTAAATTAACTGAACTTAAATTTATCATGAAACTTAGTACCTAATAAGTATCTTGCATGTTTATGCTTGTTTGTAGATATATGGCTCATGTTGTTGTTCCGTTAAATTTTAATGCGTTCCTTGAGAAAGCAAAGTTGAAAGATGATGGTAGCAATTACACGGACTGGGTCCATAACTTGAGGACTATCCTCATTGCTGCACAGAAGAATTACTTCCTGGAAGCACCGCTGGGTGCCAGGCCTTCTGCAGGAGCAACGCCGGATGTTATGAACGTCTGGCAGAGCAAAGCTGATGACTACTCAATAGTTCAGTGTGCCATGCTTTACGGCTTAGAATCGGGACTTCAACGACGTTTTGAACGTCATGGAGCATATGAGATGTTCCAGGAGTTGAAGTTAATATTTCAAGCAAATGCTAGGATTGAGAGATATGAAGTCTCCAATAAGTTCTATAGCTGCAAGATGGAGGAGAACAGTTCTGTCAGTGAGCATATACTCAAAATGTCTGGGTATAATAATCACTTGATTCAATTGGGAGTTAATCTTCTAGATGATTGCGTCATTGACAGAATTCTCCAATCACTGCCATCAAGCTACAAGAGCTTCGTGATGAACTATAATATGCAAGGGATGAATAAAACTATTCCCGAGCTCTTCGCAATGCTGAAAGCTGCGGAGGTAGAAATCAAGAAGGAGCATCAAGTGGTGATGGTAAACAAGACCACTAGTTTCAAGAGATAGGGCAAATGGAAGAAGAAGGGGAACTTCAAGAAGAACAACAAACATGTTGCTGCTCAAGAGAAGAAACCCAAGTCTGGACCTAAGCCTGAAACTGAGTGCTTCTACTGCAAGCAGACTGGTCACTGGAAGCGGAACTGCCCCAAGTATTTGGCGGATAAGAAGGATGGCAAGGTGAACAAAGGTATATGTGATATACATGTTATTGATGTGTACCTTACTAATGCTCGCAGTAGTACCTGGGTATTTGATACTGGTTTTGTTGCTAATATTTGCAACTCGAAACAGGGACTACGGATTAAGCTAAGATTGGCTAAGGACGAGGTGATAATGCGCGTGGGAAACGGTTCCAAAGTCGATGTGATCGCAGTCGGCACGCTACCTCTACATCTACCTTCGAGATTAATATTAGACCTAAATAATTGTTATTTGGTGCCAGCGTTAAGCATGAACATTATATCTGGATCTTGTTTGATGCGAGACGGTTATTCATTTAAATCAGAGAATAATGGTTATTCTATTTATATGAGTAATATCTTTTATGGTCATGCACCCTTGAAGAGTGGTCTATTCTTATTGAATCTCGATAGTAGTAACACACATATTCATAATGTTGAAGCCAAAAGATGCAGAGTTGATAATGATAGTGCAACTTATTTGTGGCACTGCCGTTTAGGTCATATCGGTGTAAAGCGCATGAAGAAACTCCATACTGATGGACTTTTGGAACCACTTGATTATGAATCACTTGGTACTTGCGAACCGTGCCTCATAGGCAAGATGACCAAAACACCATTCTCTGGTACTATGGAGAGAGAAACAGATTTGTTGGAAATCATACATACAGATGTATGTGGTCTGATAAATATTGAGGCTCGTGGCGGATATCGTTATTTTCTCACCTTCATAGATGACTTAAGCAGATATGGGTATATCTACTTAATGAAACATAAGTCTGAAATGTTTGAAAAGTTCAAAGAATTTCAGAGTGAAGTTGAAAATCATCGTAACAAGAAAATAAAGTTTCTACGATCTGATCGTGGAGGAGAATATTTGAGTTACGAGTTTGGTGTACATTTGAAAAATTGTGGAATAGTTTCGCAACTCACGCCACCCGGAACACCACAGCGCAATGGTGTGTCCGAACGTCGTAATCGTACTTTACTAGATATGGTGCGATCTATGATGTCTCTTACTGATTTACCGCTATCGTTTTGGGGATACGCTCTAGAAACGGCCGCATTCACGTTAAATAGGGCACCATCAAAATCCGTTGAGACAACGCCTTATGAACTGTGGTTTGGCAAGAAACCAAAGTTGTCGTTTCTGAAAGTTTGGGGCTGCGATGCTTATGTGAAAAAGCTTCAACCTGATAAGCTCGAACCCAAATTGGAGAAATGTGTCTTCATAGGATATCCAAAGGAGACTATTGGATACACCTTCTATCACAGATCTGAAGGCAAGACTTTTGTTGCTAAGTTCAGAAACTTTCTAGAGAAGGAGTTTCTCTCGAAAGAAGTGAGTGGGAGGAAAGTAGAACTTGACGAGGTAACTGTACCTACTCCCTTATTGGAAAGTAGTGCATCACAGAAAACTGTTTCTGTGACACCTACACCAGTGAGTGAGGAAGCTAATGATGATGATCATGAAACTTCAGAACAAGATACTACTGAACCTCGTAGATCAACCAGAGTAAGATCCGCGCCAGAGTGGTACGGTAATCCTGTTCTGCAAGTCATGCTACTAGATCATGATGAACCTACGAACTATGAAGAAGCAATGGTGAGCCTAGATTCCGCAAAGTGGCTTGAAGCCATGAAATCTGAGATGGGATCCATGTATGAGAACAAAGTATGGACTTTGGTTGACTTGCCCGATGATTGGCAAGCAATTGAGAATAAATGGATCTTCAAGAAGAAGACTGACGCTGACGTTAATATTACTGTCTACAAAGCTCGACTTGTCGCAAAAGGTTTTCGGCAAGTTCAAGGGATTGACTACGATGAGACCTTCTCACCCGTAGCGATGCTTAAGTCTGTCCGAATCATGTTAGCAATTGCCGCATTTTATGATTATGAAATTTGGCAGATGGATGTCAAAACTGCATTCCTGAATGGATTTCTGGAAGAAGAGTTGTATATGATACGACCAGAAGGTTTTGTCGATCCAAAGGGAGCTAACAAAGTGTGCAAGCTCCAGCGATCCATTTATGGATTGGTGCAAGCCTCTCGGAGTTGGAATAAACGTTTTGATAGTGTGATCAAAGAATTTGGTTTTATGCAGGCTTTTGGAGAAGCCTGTATTTACAAGAAAGTGAGTGGGAGCTCTATAGCATTTCTGATATTATATGTAGATGACATATTACTAATTGGAAATGATATAGAATTTCTGGATAGCATAAAGGGATACTTGAATAAGAGTTTTTCAATGAAAGACCTCGGTGAAGCTGCTTACATATTAGGCATTAAGATCTATAGAGATAGATCAAGACGCTTAATTGGACTTTCACAAAGCACATACCTAGACAAAGTTTTGAAGAAGTTCAAAATGGATTAAGCAAAGAAAGGGTTCTTGCCTGTGTTACAAGGTGTGAAGTTGAGTAAGACTCAATGCCCGACCACTACAGAAGATAGAGAGAATATGAAAGATGTTCCCTATGCTTCAGCCATAGGCTCTATCATGTATGCAATGTTGTGTACCAGACCTGATGTGTGCCTTGCTATAAGTCTAGCAGGGAGGTACCAAAGTAATCCAGGAGTGGATCACTGGACAGTGGTCAAGAACATCCTGAAGTACCTGAAAAGGACTAAGGATATGTTTCTCGTATATGGAGGTGACAAAGAGCTCATCGTAAACGGTTACGTTGATGCAAGCTTTGACACTGATCCAGACGATTCTAAATCGCAAACCGGATACGTGTTTACATTAAATGGTGGAGCTGTCAGTTGGTGAAGTTCTAAACAAAGCGTCGTGGCGGGATCTACATGTGAAGCGGAGTACATAGCTGCTTCGGAAGCAGCAAATGAAGGAGTCTGGATGAAGGAGTTCATATCCGATCTAGGTGTCATACCTAGTGCATCGGGTCCAATGAAAATATTTTGTGACAATACTGGTGCAATTGCCTTGGCAAAGGAATCCAGATTTCACAAGAGAACCAAGCACATCAAGAGACGCTTCAATTCCATCCGGGATCTAGTCCAGGTGGGAGACATAGAGATTTGCAAGATACATACGGATCTGAATGTTGCAGACCCATTGACTAAGCCTCTTCCACGAGCAAAACATGATCAGCACCAAGGCTCCATGGGTGTTAGAATCATTACTGTGTAATCTAGATTATTGACTCTAGTGCAAGTGGGAGACTGAAGTAAATATGCCCTAGAGGCAATAATAAAGTTATTATTTATTTCCTTATATCATGATAAATGTTTATTATTCATGCTAGAATTGTATTAACCGGAAACATAATACATGTGTGAATACATAGACAAACAGAGTGTCACTAGTATGCCTCTACTTGACTAGCTCGTTAATCGAAGATGGTTATGTTTCCTAACCATGAACAAGGAGTTGTTATTTGATTAACGAGATCACATCATTAAGTGAATGATCTGATTGACATGACCCATTCCATTAGCTTAGCACCCGATCGTTTAGTATGTTGCTATTGCTTTCTTCATGACTTATACATGTTCCTATAACTATGAGATTATGCAACTCCCGTTTGCCGGAGGAACACTTTGTGTGCTACCAAACGTCACAACATAACTGGGTGATTATAAAGGAGCTCTACAGGTGTCTCCAAAGGTACATGTTGGGTTGGCGTATTTCGAGATTAGGATTTGTCACTCCGATTGTCGGAGAGGTATCTCTGGGCCCTCTCGGTAATGCATATCACTTAAGCCTTGCAAGCATTGCAACTAATGAGTTAGTTGCGGGATGATGTATTACAGAACGAGTAAAGAGACTTGCCGGTAACGAGATTGAACTAGGTATTGGTATACTGACGATCGAATCTCGGGAAAGTAACATACCGATGACAAAGGGAACAACGTATGTTGTTATGCGGTCTGACCGATAAAGATCTTCGTAGAATATGTAGGAGCCAATATGGGCATCCAGGTCCCGCTATTGGTTATTGACCGGAGACATGTCTCGGTCATGTCTACATTGTTCTTGAACCCGTAGGGTCCGCACGCTTAAGGTTACGATGACAGTTATATTATGAGTTTTTGCTTTGATGTACCGAAGTTTGTTCGGAGTCCCGGATGTGATCACAGACATGACGAGGAGTCTCAAAATGGTCGAGACATAAAGATTGATATATTGGAGGCCTATGTTTGGATATCGGAAGTGTTCCGGGTGAAATCGGGATTTTACCGGAGTACCGGGAGGTTATCGAAACCCCCCGGGAGATATATGGGCCATAGTGGGCCTTAGTGGAAAAGACAAGAGGCAGCCCAACATGGGCCGCGCGCACCTCCCCTCCCTTGGTCCGAATAGGACAAGGAGAGGGGGCCGGCCTCTCTCTCTCTTTTCCCCCCTCCGCGAATCCTATTCCAACTAGGATTGGGGGGGGGGGGGATCCTACTCCCAGAGGGAGTAGGACTCTCCTGGCGCGCCTCTCCTAGGCCGGCCGCACCCTCCCCCTTTAGTCCTTTATATACGGAGGCAGGGGCACCCCAGAAAAACACAAGTTGATCCACGTGATCTTATTCTTAGCCGTGTGCGGCGCCCCCAGCCACCATAGTCCTCGATAATATTGTAGTGGTGCTTAGGCGAAGCCCTGCGACAGTAGTACATCAAGATCGTCACCACGCCGTCGTGCTGACGGAACTCTTCCCCGACACTTTGCTGGATCGGAGTCCGGGGATCGTCATCGAGTTGAACGTGTGCTAAAACTCGGAGGTGCCGTAGTTTCGGTGCTTGATCGGTCGGGCCATGAAGACGTACGACTACATCAACCAAACGCTTCCGTTGTTGATCTACCAAGGGTACGTAGATCACACTCTCCCGTCGTTGCTATGCATCACCATGATCTTGCGTGTGCGTAGGAAATATTTTGAAATTACTACGTTCCCCAACAACCTGATAGAGACATTGAGTTTTTGATTGAGCTTTTGCCAGGCACAGGACCAATATCTAAGAGACCGTATAGAATGCCTGCAAAGGATTTGGAGGAGATTAAGAAGCAGATTAAGGAGTTACTGGATAAGGGATATATTCGCCCAAGTTCGTCACCTTGCGGATCACTAGTACTTCTAGTGTTAAAGAAGCATGGATCATTAAGGATGGTTGTTGATTATTGAGGATTGAATGAGGTGACAATCAAGAATAAGTACCAACTGCCGATGATCAATGATTTTTTTGACCAATTGCAAGGAGCTAAGGTATTTTCCAAGATTGGTTTGCGATCAGGATACCACCAGTTGAAGATTCGCGAGCAGGACATACCTAAGACAGCTTTTACCACAAGGTACGGGCTGCATGAGTATATCGTTATGTCATTTGGTCTGACTAACACACCTGCTTACTTTATGAACATGATGAACAAAGTGTTTATGGAGTTTTTGGATAAGTTCATCGTAGTGTTCATTGATGATATTCTGGTTTACTCGAAGAATGAAGAAGAACATAAAGAACATTTGCATTTGGTACTTGGTAAGCTCAGAGAACATCAGTTATACGCCAAGTTCAGCAAATGTGAGTTTTGGTTGAAGGAAGTGGGATTCCTCGGACATGTTATATCCGGAGAAGGAATAGCTGTAGATCCCACCAAGGTTGTCACTGTGACAAATTGGGAAGCCCCAACAATAGTTGGAGAGATCCGGAGTTGGACTCGCAGGATACTACCGGAGGTTCATTGAAAATTTCTCAAAAACTGCAAAACCTATGACGGAGTTTTTGAAGAAGGATACAAAGTTCAAATGGACTGAAGAATGTGAGGCCAGTTTCCAGCAGTTGAAGAAACGTTTGGTTACATTGCCAGTGTTGATTCTGCTAGATCAGCGCAAGGATTATGAAGTATATTGCGACGCTTCACATCGAGGACTTGGAGCAGTGCTTATGCAGGAGGGAAGAGTTGTTTCATATGCCTCATGACAGCTTAAGCCCCATGAATTGAATTATGCTACACACGACTTGGAGTTAGCAGCCATAGTGCACACATTAAAAACATGGAGACATTTTCTCATCGGAAACTATTGTGAGGTGTACACGGATCACAAAGGTTTGAAATACATCTTCATGCAGAAGGAGTTGAATATCAGGAAAAGGAGATGGTTGGAGCTCATCAAGGATTATGATATGAGATTACATTATCATCCCGGAAAGGCTAACGTAGTAGCTGACGCATTGAGCCGCAAGAGCCATGTCAACACACTAATGACCGGAGAGTTACCAAAGGAGTTAGCCGAGGATCTTCGTGAGCTATGTTTGGAGATAGTTCCGAGAGGCTATGTAGCAGCATTGGAGATTCAGTCTACTCTGATGGATAAGATCGGAGAAGCTCAGAAGACCGACAAGGAGATTGCCACCATAAAGGAGAAGATGAGCAAGGGAAAAGTTAAAGGATTTTGTGAGGATGAACACGATACCTTATGGTTTGAGGACCGCGTTTATGTGCCTAATGACCCAGAGATCAGGAAGCTAATTCTGCAAGAGGCCCATGATTCGCTATGCTCGATTCACCCAGGAAATACCAAGATGTATTTGGATTTGAAAGACACTTTCTGGTGGACCGGAATGAAGAAGGATATTGCAGAGTATGTAGCAGTTTGTGATGTATGTCAGAGAGTGAAGGCAGAGCATCAGAAGCCAGCAGGATTGCTACAGCCATTGCCGATACCCAAATTGAAGTGGGATAAGCTAGGCATTTTACCACGGGATTACCCAAGACCCGTTCAGGCTATGACTCGATATGGGTTGTAGTCGATCGCTTGACGAAGGTAGCTCATTTCATTCCAGTGAAGACCACTTACACCAGTGCTAAGTTGGCAAAGATATACATGACCAAGATCGTATGTCTGCATGGAATTCCGAGGAGCATTTTATCAGATAGAGGAACCTAGTTTACCTCAAAGTTCTGGAATCAGTTGCATGAAACTTTGGGTACAAGACTAGAGTTCAGTACAACTTTTCATCCGCAGACCGATGGACAGACCGAGAGAGTCAATCAGATTTTGGAGGATATGCTGAGACCTTGTGCGCTAGATTATGGATCTAGTTGAGATGACAACTTTCCATATGCGGAGTTCTCTTACAACAACAGTTATCAATCTAGTTGAAGATGGCCCCTTTTGAAGCCTTGTACAGAAGAAGGTGCAGAACAGCATTGTCGTGGGACGAAGTTGGAGACCCCTAGTTACTTGGACCAGATTTGATTAAGGAGTCTGAACAGAAGGTGAAATTGATTCACGATAGACTCAAGGTAGCCCAGTCCAGGCAGAAGAGCTATGCAGATTCTAAACGCAAGGAGATAGTTTACGAAGCCGGAGATAGAGTTTATCTTCGTGTATCTCCGCTTCGAGGAGTTAAGCGCTTTGGAGTTAAGGGAAAGTTAGCGCCACGTTTTGTGGGACCATACGAAGTTTTGGAATGCACGGGAGAAGTTGCTTATAAATTAGAATTGCCTGAGGAATTGTTGGGAGTTCATGACGTGTTCCACGTTTCCCAATTGAAGAAGTGCCATGCAAAAATGGCGGATATACCGCTGAGAGATACAGTGCCGCTGGAAACGATTCAGTTGGATAGTGATTTGACCTATGAGGAGAAACCAGTTAAGATTCTCGAGTATGCCAGCCGAGTCACCCGCAGCAAGGTTATCAAGTTTTGCAAAGTTCAGTGGAGCCACCACACCGAGGATGAAGCCACCTGGGAACGAGAGGAAGATCTGCTGAAGGACCACCCTCACCTATTTTCTAGCCAACCCGAATCTCGAGGGCGAGATTCACCTTAAGGGGGGTAGGTTTGTAACATCCCAAAATTTCAATTTGGAATGTTATACATTAGATCATCACTGCATATCATATTTTATTTTCTTTTGGCCTGATCCAGAAATTCTACGCAACTCAAGGACCCACGGAGAGAGTTGGGGGTTTCGTTATTTTCATATTTGAGTTTTCTCAATTTTGAAGATATGATTATTTGATTTTATTTATTTTATCTTCAATTATTTCCATTATAGAAATATGATAGAGGGAATAAAATGACTTTCCCAAAATAAAGAAATATTGAGGATTTAATAAAAAAATCAAATAAGATTTTATTTTGGAGTTTTGACTAGTTCTATTTGAATTTAGGAAAAATTGCATGTTTTTCAAAACTATTTCAGGGCCAAGAAAATGTTCATCTCGTTCTAAATATTTTATTTAGGCGGTGAAAATTTATTTTGGCATTTTTCGAATTTTATTTTATTTTCTAGAATTTTTCTTAGTTTTGGTGGAATTGTTTAAAAGAAACTATTCACGCGCCCGACTGGGCCGAAGGCCCAGCCGAGCCGGGCCAAGCCCGCGCCGCTGCCGTCTCCCGCACCGGCTCAGGACCGAAGTCCCGAGGGAAGCCGCCGCCGCCTCCCGAGACGGCCCCTTCCCCAAGCGGCGCCGCCCCCCTCTCATAAATACCCGCCAACACACCGCCCTGCCACCTCGCCCCGCCCCGCCTCCCGCAGCCACTGCTCGCCACCGCAACCGCCGCTCGCCGCGCCCGCCGCCACGCCCCGCTGGAGCCCCGAGCCGTCGAAGTCCGACGAGGTAGCCGCGCCATTCGCCGCCGGTTTTCCGGAGAAAACCGATCCCGTTTTTCCGTGAAAACCCTAGGTTTTTTATTAGATCAGTTTTATCAGTTCTTTTATTTAGCGAGCGTTCGCTATTTTGTTCGTTTTTACGGACGAGTTCACTGTTTAGTTTCAGATAACGAACGTTCGTTCGTTAATCTGTTCGTAAGTTTTTCTTTTTCTCAGATTTTCCGCGATTATTTCTGATCGCGATTTCTGATCCGATTTTCGTTTTAGTTTAACTTTTCGCTCGTTTATCGGAATCAGGAGATTCAAGCGCCTAGAGTTTCATCTCAAAACCCTCTTTCCGTTTAACCAACTCGAACAAGTTTTTGCTTCTGTAAAATTTGACTTTGGTCTAGATTGGTAATCGAAGCTTGTTTTCTTTCACCGTTTGACTTTTGTTGTTTCGTTCGATTTGTTTCTTTTGCAAACCGGAGTTCTTAAGTTGAACCTTCTGGTTAGATCTCTTATTTGAGTTTTACCTGTGCATTAGATGAGTACTTAGAGTATGCTTGTTTGTTTGTTTGCGATAGAGTACCCAGAGTGCGCCGCTTGCTACTTCGAATCTCTAGGTTTCGCGGATCATCAGCAAGGCAAGTAACACTTTGAGCATACCTTTTACTACCCAGTTTTATTGCGTTAGATCAACCCTCAAGCCATTGCATGAATAGGATCTGATTAATATGTGGGTTTTGGGAAGTAGATGAGGTAGTACCTATTACCTGTTTTATTATCAAACCCTGGGAGTTACTTCTACGTTTGTTTATGCCATGCTATGCTTGTAGACGTGGATTGGGTTTGAGTGTATCCATGACAGATGTGAGAATGTTAATTGTTGGTTCAACTTAAGGTGGAAAATTTAATACACATCTGGGTGGATTGAGGCACTTGGGTATTCCAGCGATTGCCTGTTGTTTTTCTTTATGGACCGCCACCCAGGCTCCAAGGGATCATGAGATTATTCATACTAGAAACTTCCGTGTGCAGCCACAAGCTACTATGGGCTCTAGCATAGTTGATTAAGTCGTGCAAACTCTTACAGTGGTAGACTAGCAGATGTAGGGGAAAGTAGATGTAACGGTTTACCCGATCGTAAGGTGCTAGCGCTTCTGAAAGACTATGTCTCGGTCATCCGTTTCTCAAACACCATGTAGTGCGAGAATCCCAACGGAGGAGATCGAGTCTTATGGGAAAGTGCACAAACCTCTACAGAGTGTATAAACTAATCATGGTTAGTCGTGTCCCCGGTTATGGATGTCTTGAGTATCTAGTACTTCGATTATCATGTGAATCTCATCATGTGACTTTAATTAATTTTGTTGGGTTTTAATGATGATGTTTAATTGGGATTGAGAGGGTGTCTATGCTCCCAATGTTTAACAACCACCCTGATAGTTAAATAAAATTTATTCCTTTGCAGTAGGGAAAAACTGGCTTTATGCAAAACTGTAACCATAGAGCTTTCCACCAGCCATATATGCATGTAGTATAGCCTATTTCTGTTCACTACTCTCTATGTGTTACATTGCCAGCATATTCCATGTGCTGACCCGTTTTCGGGCTGCAACGTTCATGTTGCAGACTTTACAGATGACGAGTAAGGAGCCTTAGGTCGTGGTTCTATACTCAGTGATGCCGTTGGAGTTGATGGACTCACTTATCTTCCAAGCCTTCCGCTGTTATCATTATTAGATGGCCTTAAGCCATATTATTTTGTAATAAGTTCTCTTTTGAGACATTCGATGTAATAAGTGTGTGGTTGCTACTCTGTTATAAATCCTTCAAGTACTGTGCGTGTTAGTATTACTGATCCAGGGATGACACTGATGCACAGAGATCGGACCGTTTGAGATCTGGTCGCTACAGATCTTTCTTGCAATGGGAGAAGTGCTTAGATTTGGATTCAATCTTGCGGTGCTCGATCCCAGTGACAGAAAGGGAAACGACACGTATTCTATTGTTGCCATAGAGGATAAAAAGATGGGGTTTATATCATATTGCTTGAGTTTATCCCTCTACATCATGTCATCTTGCCTAATGCGTTACTCTGTTCTGATGAACTTAATACTCTAGATGCATGATGGATAGCAGTCGATGTGTGGATTAATAGTAGTAGATGCAGAATCGTTTCGGTCTAATTGTCACACACGTGATGCCTATATTCATGATCATTGCCTTAGATATCATCATAACTATGCGCTTTTCCATCAATTGCTCGGCAGTAATTTGTTCACCCACCGTAATATATCCTGTCTTGAGAGAAGCCACTAGTGAAACCTATGGCCCCCGGGTCTACTTTACATCATATAAGTTTCCAATCTACAATTCTAGTTTGCCATTTATTTTGCAATCTTTACTTTCCAATCTATACCACAAAAATACCAAAAATATTTATCTTATTATCTTTATCACATCTCACTTTTGTAAGTGGCCGTGAAGGGATTGACAACCCCTTTATCGCGTTGGTTGCAAGGTTCTTATTTGTTTGTGTAGGTACTAGGCGATTTGCGTGTAGTCTCCTACTAGATTGACACCTTGGTTCTCAAAAACTGATGGAAATACTTACACTACTTTGCTGCATCACCCTTTCCTCTTCAAGGGAAAACCAACGCATGCTCAAGAGGTAGCAAGAAGGATTTCTGGAGCCGTTTCCAGGGAGATCTACGCACAAGTCAAGACATACCAAGTACCCATCGCAAACTCTTATCCCTCGCATTACATTATTTGCCATTCGCCTCTCGTTTTCCACTCCCCCACTTCTAAAACAATTTTCAAAAACCTTTGTGTTTTCTTCGCCTTCTCCCCGTATGTATCTTTGTTTGTGTTTCCATGTGCTTCTATTTGCTTGCATCTTTTCTTGCTAAAAATTTATTGATATGGATCCACTTAAATTGTTCTTCTTGGATCATCTTTGATCCTTATGCGCTCGTGCTGAAACCCCAACTAGTCTAGTTGATCGGAAATCTTTAGATGAGCGTGCTCATTTTGTGTGTCACCGTTTGTCTGAAAAAGGGAGACTCTTATGGGATCAAATAAACAGATTGTTGTGTTATGCTTGGGTGATTTTACTTGTTGCTCTAAGAACCCTAAAAAACACCTCCCCTACCTATGTGAGTTTAATGACAATGAAATCTTATCTTCTTATGCAAAGGGTGTTTATAGTTACTATGATATTAAACAAATTGAAGAATTTGTTGCTTTTAAGGGTGCTTATGAAGTTGCTTCTTTGATTGAAAAGTATGATATTACTTTCTACGAATCTGAGAATTTTGACATACTTAAATATTGCTATGAAAACTATGCTCATAATGTCTATGCCAAAGAATTTATTGAAAGAATGACCGTTGAAAATAATGATATGCATGAATCTATAGATAATTATGATTCCGATGATTCGGTTGAAATATCCCTTGATGAACATGATGCTTGCTATTCTTGTGGCCATGATGCCAATATTTATGAAGATGAGTTTGCTATAGTTCCTTATGTTAAACATGAGATCGTTGCTATTGCACCCATACTTGATAGTTCCTTCGATGAAAAGCATGATTGTAGTGATGTTATTATAAATTCTCTTAATTACAATTGTGGTAATGATATCCAAAACCTCAAGCTTGGGGATGCTAATTTTGCTATGACTACTATTTGTTGCAATGATCATGATTGGGGAGATTCTTCTTATGATCTTGAAAATTTAATTAAGACCCATGATGAATATAAGATTGATAATAATGTTTGCAATATTGAAAGTGGGTTTGGAAGAGTGTCAACTTTAGATCCCACATATTTGGAGAATGTTCAATCTTATGTAATTTTCGATAAAAGTGGGTTTGGAGAGGTCATGACTTTAGTTAATGTTAATCCCACTATTTTGGAAGAGTGTCAACTTTGCATGCATGTGGATCATGTTGAAAATATTTTATGTGATAGCTATTTTTTTGAATTTTCTTATGATCCCACATGTAATTATTATGAGAGAGGAAAATATGATTGTATAAATTTTCATGTTACTAAATTACCTCTTGTTATGTTGAGATTGCTATTGTTTCTTTCCACTTCCTTGCATATGCTAGTTTTTGCTTGCTATGATAATTTGTTTGCCTATAAGATGCCTATGCATAGGAAGTATGTTAGAATTAGATGTGTTTGTCACGTGTTTCATGATGCTTTCTTTGTGCTTCAATTCTTGTCTTTCATGTATTGAAATTATCAATGCCAAGCTAGGGGCGTTAAATGATAGCGCTTGTTGGGAGGCAACCCAATTTTGTTTCTGTTCCTATTTAGTAATAGATAAATCATCTAGCCTCTGTTATAATTGTGTTTTTTATGTTTTAATTCGTGTTTGTGCCAAGTAAAGCCTTTAGGATCTTCTTGGATGACTGTTATTTGATCTTGCTGAAAAAAAACAGAAAGTATGCGCTCACGAGAATAATTTTCTTTTTAACCAGAGAGCGATAAAATACCAATTCCAACTACAGTAGGTTAATATACAAATTACCCCTGGTCGTCCTAATTTGGTAGGATTTTTTGGAGATACAGAAGTATTCAAAATCTACAGATTGCTATAGACTATTCTATTTTTGACAGATTCTGTTTTCCGTGTGTTGTTTGCTTATTTTGATGAATCTATGGCTAGTATCGGGGGGTATGAACCATAGAGAAGTTGGAATACAGTAGGTTTAACACCAATATAAATAAAGAATGAGTTAATTACAGTACCTTAAGGTGGTGATTTGTTTTCTTATACTAACGGAGCTCATGAGATTTTCTGTTCAGTTTTGTGTAGTGAAGTTTTCAAGTTTTCGGGTAAAGATTTGATGGATTATGGAACAAGGAGTGACAAAGAGCCTAAGCTTGGGGATGCCCAAGGCACCACAAGGTAAAATCCAAGGACAACCAAAAGCCTAAGCTTGGGGATGTCCCGGAAGGCATCCCCTCTTTCATCTTCGTCTATCGATAACTTTACTTGAGCCTATATTTTTATTCACCACATGATATGTGTTTTTCTTGGAGCGTCTTGTATGATTTGAGTCTTTGCTTTTTAGTTTACCACAATCATCCTTTCTGTACACACCTTTTGGGAGACACACACATGAATCATAATTTATTAGAATACTCTATGTACTTCACTTATATCTTTTGAGCTAGATAATTTTGCTCTAGTGCTTCACTTATATTTTGTAGAGCACGATGGTGGTTTTATTTTGTATAAATTATTGATCTCTCATGATTCACTTTTATTATTTTGAGAGTCTTTTAGAAAAGCATGGTAATTTGCTTTGGCTATAAAATTAGTCCTAATATGATAGGCATTCAAGATGGGTATGATAAAAACTTTCATATAGAGTGCATTGAATACTATGATACTTGATAGATGTTTTGAGATATAAAGGTGGTAATGTTAGAGTCATGCTAGTTGGGCAATTATGAAATTGAGAAATACTTGTGTTAAAGTTGGCAAGTCCCCGTAGCATGCACGTATGGTAAACGTTGTATGACAAATTTGAAGCATGGGGTGTTCTTTGTGTGCTTTCCTTATGAGTGGCGGTCGGGGACGAGCGATGGTCTTTTCCTACCAATCTATCCCTCTAGGGGCATGCGTAGTAGTACTTTGCTTCGAGGGATAATAAACTTTTGCAATAAGTATATGAGTTCTTTATGACTAATGTGAGTCCATGGATCATACGCACTCTTACCTTTCCCTAATTTGCTAGCCTCTACGGTACTGTGCATTTCCCTTTCTCACCTTGAGAGTTGGTGCAAACGTCATCGGTGCATCCAAACCCCGTGATACTATACGCTCTATCACACATAAGTCTCCTTATATCTTCCTCAAAACAGCCACCATACCTACCTATTATGGCATTTCCATAGCCATTCCAAGATATATTGCCACGCAACTTTCAACCGTTCTGTTTATTATGACACGCTCCATCATTGTCATATTGCTTTGCATGATCATGTAGTTGACATCGTATTTGTGGCAAATCCACTTTCATAATTCTTTCATACATGTCGCTCTTGATTCATCGCATATCCCGGTACATCGCCGAAGGCATTCACATAGAGTCATATTTTTATTCTAGTATCGAGTTGTAACATTGAGTTATGAGTAAATAAAAGTGTGATGATCATCATTATTAGAGCATTGTCCCATGTGAGGAAAGTGAAATAAAAAAGAGAGGCTAAAGAAGCCCAAATAAAAAAATATAAAAAAGAGGCCAAAGAAGCCCAAACAAAAAATGAGAGAAAAAGAGAGAATGGACAATGTTACTATCCTTTTTCCACACTTGTGCTTCAAAATAGCACCATGGTCTTCATGATAGAGAGTTCCTTACTTTGTCACTTCCATATACTAGTGGGAATTTTTCATTATAGAACTTGGCTTCTATATTCCAATGATGGGCTTCCTCAAAATGCCCTAGGTCTTCATGAGCAAGCAAGTTGGATGCACACCCACTTAGTTTCTTTTGATGAGCTTTCATACACTTATAGCTCTAGTGCATCCTTTGCATGGGAATCCCTACTCCTTGCATTGACATCAATTGATGGGCATCTCCATAGCCCGTTGATTATCCGTGTCAATGTGAGACTTTCTCCTTTTTTGTCTTCTCATATAACCCCCATCATCATATGCTATTCCACCTATAGTGCTATATCCATGGTTTCTCATGTATTGCGTAAGGGTTGAAAAGGCTGAAGCGCATTAAAAAGTATGAACCAATTGCTCGGCTTGTCATCGGGGTTATGCATATGGGAGCATTTTGTGTGACAAAAATGAAGTATGGCCAAACTATATGATTTTGTAGGGATAAGCTTTCTTTGGCTATGTTATTTTGATAAGACATAATTGCTTGGTTATCATGCTTGAAGTATTACTATTTTTATGTCAATATTAAACTTTTATCTTGAATCTATTGGATGTGAACATTCATGCCACAATAAAGAGAATTACATTGAAAATTATGTTAGGGAGCATTCCACATCAAAAATTATGTTTTTTATCATTTACCTACTCGAGGATGAGCATGAATTAAGCTTGGGGATGCTTGATACGTCTCCAATGTATCTATAATTTTTTATTGTTCCATGCTATTATATTACTTGTTTTGGATGTTTAATGGGATTTATTATACCTTTTTATATTATTTTTGGGACTAACCTATTAAACGAAAGCCCAGTGCAAATTGTTGTTTTTTTTGCCTATTTCAGTGTTTTGCAGAAAAGGAATATTAAACGGCATCCAAATGGAATTAAACCTTCGCGAGGATCGTTTTTGGAACAAATGCAATCCAGGAGACTTGGAGTGGATGTCAAGAAAGCAGCGAGGAAGCCACGAGGCAGGAGGGCGCGCCCAGGGGGGCCAGGCGCGCCCCACCCTCGTGGGCCCCTCGTAGCTCCACCGATCTACTTCTTTCGCCTATATATGCTCTTATACCCTGAACATTCGGGGAGAGCCACGACACACCTTTTCCACTGCCGCAGCCTTCTGTACCCGTGAGATCCCATCTTGGGGCCTTCTGTACCCGCCGCAGCCGAAGGAGGATTCGATCACGGAGGGCTTGTACATCAACACCATAGCCTCTCCGATGATGTGTGAGTAGTATACCACAGACCTTTGGGTCCATAGTTATTAGCTAGATGGCTTCTTCTCTCTCTTTGGATCTCAATACAAAGTTCTACTCGATCTTCTTGGAGATCTATTCGATATAACTCTTTTTGCGTTGTCTTTGCCGAGATCCGATGAGTTGTGGGTTTATGAACTTGATTATCTATGCATATTATTTGATTCTTCTCTGAATTCTTATACGCATGATTTGATATCTTTGCAAGTATCTTCGAATTATCAGTTTAGTTTGGCCTACTAGATTGATCTTTATTGCAATGGGATAAGTGCTTAGCTTTGGGTTCAATCATGCAGTGCTCGATCCCAGTGACAGAAAGGGAAACGACACGTATTGTATTGTTGCCATCGAGGAAAAAAAGATGGGGTTTATATCATATTGATTGAGTTTATCCCTCTACATCATGTCATCTTGCCTAATGCGTTACTCTGTTCTTATGAACTTAATACTCTAGATGCATGCTGGATAGCGCTCGATGTGCGGAGTAATAGTAGTAGATGCAGAATTGTTTCGGTCTACTTTTCACGGACATGATGCCAATATTCATGATCATTGCCTTAGATATCATCATAACTATGCGCTTTTCTATCAATTGATCGGCATTAATTTGTTCACCCACCGTAATACATGCTATCTTGAGATAAGCCACTAGTGAAACCTATGGCCCCCGGGTCTACTATGCATCATATAAGTTTCCAATCTACAATTCTAGTTTACCATTTATTTTGCAATCTTTACTTTCCAATCTATACCACAAAAATACCAAAAATATTTATCTTATTATCTTTATCAGATCTCACTTTTGCGAGTGGCCATTAAGGGATTAACAACCCCTTTATCGCGTTGGTTGCAAGAAGCTTATTTTTTTTGTGCAGGTACTAGGCGATTTGCGTGTAGTATCCTATTGTATTGACACCTTGGTTCTCAAAAACCGAGGGAAATACTTACGCTACTTTGCTGCATCACCCTTTCCTCTTCAAGGGAAAACCAACGCATGCTCACGAGGTAGCCGGCTCATACAAACGTTCCTGGCTCGGTGAATTATGATACGTCTCCATCGTATCTACTTTTCCAAACACTTTTGCCCTTGTTTTGGACTCTAACTTGCATGATTTGAATGGAACTAACCTGGACTGACGCTGTTTTCAGCAGAATTGCCATGGTGTTATTTTTGTGCAGAAATAGATGTTCTTAGAATGACCTGAAGATCAACAGAGATTATTTTTGGAATATATAAAAAATACTGGCAAAAGAATCAAGGCCAGGGGCCCACACCCTATCCACGGGGGTGGGGGCGTGCCTACCCCCTGGGCGCGCCCCTGCCTCGTGGGCCCCCTAACGCTCCTCCGATCTCAACTCCAACTCTATATATTCGTGTTCGAGGATAAAAAAATTAGGGAGAAGCATTCATCCTTTTTTACGATACGGAGCCGCCGCCAAGCCCTAATCTCTCTCGGGATGGCTGATCTGGAGTCCGTTCGGGGCTCCGCAGAGGGGAATCTGTCGCCATCGTCATCATCAACCTTCCTCCATCACCAATTTGATGATGATTACCGCCGTGCATGATTAATTCCATCGTAGGCTTGCTGGACGGTGATGGGTTGGATGAGATTTATCATGTAATCGAGTTAGTTTTGTTAGGGTTTGATCCCTAGTATCCACTATGTTATGGGATCGATGTTGCTATGACTTTGCTATGCTTAATGATTGTCACTAGGGCCTGAGTGCCATGATTTCAGATCTGAACCTATTATGTTTCCATGAATATATGTGAGTTCTTGATCCTATCTTGCAAGTCTACAGTCACCTATTATGTGTTATGATCCGTTAACCCCGAAGTGACAATAATCGGGATACTTACCGGTGATGACCGTAGTTTGAGGAGTTCATGTATTCACTAAGTGTTAATGCTTTGGTCCGGTACTCTATTAAACGGAGGCCTTAATATCCCTTAGTTTCCAATAGGACCCCGCTACCATGGGAGGGTAGGACAAAAGATTCCATGCACGTTCTTTTCCATAAGCATGTATGACTATATTCGGAATACATGCCTACATTACATTGATGAACTAGAGCTAGTTCTGTGTCACCCTATGTTATAACTATTGCATGAGGAATCGCATCCGGAATAATTATCCATCACTGATCCATTGCCTACGAACTTTTCACATATTGTTCTTCGCTTATTTACTTTTTCGTTGCTACTGTTACAATCACTATAAAATCAAAACTACTACCGTTACTTTTGCCACCATTACCACTGCAATCATATTACTTTGCTATTAAATACCTTGCTGCAGATATTAAATTTCCAGGTGTGGTTGAATTGACAACTCAGCTGCTAATACTTAAGAATATTCTTTGGCTCCCCGTGTGTCGAATCAATAAATTTGGGTTGAATACTCTACCCTCGAAAACTGGTGTGATCCCCTATACTTGTGGGTTATCAAGACTATTTTCTGGCGCCGTTGCCGAGGAGCATAGCTCTATTCTTTGAGTCACTTGGGATTTATATCTGCTGGTCACTATGAAGAACTTGAAAGATCAAAGAACTAAGATTTTTCCCTCAACTATGATGGGAGGTAAGGAACTGCCATCTAGCTCTGCACTTGATTCACTTCTGTTTTGAGTAAACTTGCGACTCCTACACCTGCTGTTCATTCTAAAATGTCGCATGTTATTGATGATGCCACTTCTGCTTTGCATGATACTTATGATGAAACTACTTCTATACTTGATAATACTGCGCCACTAGGTGAATTTCTTGATGAACAGCTTGCTAGGGTTAGATAGAATGAAATTATTGAAACTGATAATATTGATGAAAGCGATGATGAAGATTCTCCCCTAGATATGAATTGCCTGTTGTGCCTGAGGGTTATGTTATGGATGAAGAAACTGCTAGAGACTTCTTAGCTTGCAATGATAGATCTGATCTTAATAGATTATTAGCTAAGCTTAAACAAAAATCCTTGAATGCTAGAATGAAATATGGCCCTGCTTTTTCTACTTCACATATCTTTATTACTGATAAGGATTACGATTTCTCGGTCAATCCTGAGTTAATTACTTTGGTTGAATCTGATCCTTTTTATGGCTATGAATCTGAAACTGTTGTGGCACATCTTACTAAATTAAATGATATAGCCACCCTGTTCACTAATGATGAGAAAACTCACTATTACTTTATCCTTAAGTTATTTCCGTTCTCATTAAAGGGTGATACTAAAACATGGTTTAATTCTCTTGATCTTGGTTGTGTGCATAGTCCCCAGGATATGATTTATTACTTCTCTGCTAAATATTTCCTCCCTCATAAGAAACAAGCTGCCTTAAGGGAAATATATAATTTTGTGCAAATTGAAGAAGAGAGTCTCCAACAAGCTTGGGGAGGCTTCTCCAATTACTTAATGCTTTGCCTGATCATCCTCTCAAGAAAAATGAAATACTTGATATCTTTTATAATGGACTAACCGATGCTTCCAGAGACCACTTGGATAGTTGTGCTGGTTGTGTTTTCAGGGAAAGAACTATTGATCAAGCTGAATTGCTATTGAATAATATGTTGAGTAATGAAAATGATTGGACACTTCCGGAACCAACTCCTAAGCCAACTCCAAAGAAAAGGGGTATTCTATTTCTCAATCCTTAAGATATGCAAGAGGCAAAGAAATCTATGAAAGAAAAAGGTCTTAAAGCTGAAGATGTTAAGAATTTACCACCTATTGAAGACACATGTAGTAAAGGTAAATTCTCTCTATAGATTTGATGAAGGTGATATTCCTCATTATAAGTCTACTAGCCAATGCTTAGATGAGTTTGATAATTTTATTGTTAAAAAAGAAAACTTCAATGCTTATCTTGGTAGACAATTGAAACGCAATGCTGATATGCTTGAACACTTGAGTGATTATATGTCTAGAGTTAAAGGTGAGATTACACTCATTAGTAAACATGCTTCTATGGTTACCACTCAAGTAGAACAAGTACTAAAGGCTCAGAATGATTTTCTCAATGAATTAAATAAAAAGAAAAAATGATAATGCTGTTAGAGTTATGACTAGAGGTGGTAAAATGACTCAGGAACCTTTGTATCCTGAGGGCCACCCTAAGAGAATTGAGCAAGATTCTCAGAGAACTAATATTGATGCACCTAGTTCTTATAAGAAGAAGAAAAATAAAAATGATAGGACTTTGCATGCTTCTAGTGAACCTGTTGTTGACACACCTGAGAATCCCAATGATATTTCTATTTCTGATGCTGAGACACAATCTGGTAATGAACATGAACATAGTGATAATTTTAATGATGATGTTCATGTTGATGCTCAACCTAGCAATGATAATGATGTAGAGATTGAACCTGCTATTGATCTTGATAACCCACAATCAAAGAATCAACGTTATGATAAGAGACACTTTGTTGCTAGGAAGCACGGTAAGAAAAGAGAACCATGGGTTCAGAAACCCATGCCTTTTCCTCCCAAACCATCCAGGAAAAAGGATGATGAGGATTTTGAGCGCTTTGCTGAAATGATTAGACCTATCTTTTTGCGTATGCGTTTGACTGATATACTTAAAATGAATCCTTATGCTAAGTATATGAAAGATATTTTTACTAATAAAAGAAAGATACCGGAAGCTGAAATATCCACCATGCTTGCTAATTACACTTTTAAAGGTGGAATACCAAAGAAACTTGGAGATCCAGGAGTACCAACTATACCATGCTCCATTAAAAGAAACTATGTTGAAACTGCTTTATGTGATCTTCGAGCCGGTGTTAGTGTTATGCCTCTCTCTTTATATCATAGACTTGATTTGAATAAGTTGACACCTACTGAAATATCTTTGCAAATGGCTAATAAATCAACTGCTATACCTATCGGTATTTGTGAGGATGTGCCTGTTGTGGTTGCAAACATTACTATTTTAACGGACTTTGTTATTCTTGATATTCCCGAGGACGATAGTATGTCGATTATCCTTGGTAGACCCTTTTTGAATACTGCAGGGGATGTTATTGATTGCAACAAAGGCAATGTCACTTTTCATGTTAATGGTAATGAGCATACGGTACACTTTCTGAGGAAACCACCTCAAGTCCATAGTATCAATTCTATTGGAAAAATCTCAACAATTATGATTGGAGGTTTTGAATTTCCTCTTCCTACTAATCCTTCTTGATCATCGAGATTGACTTGTCAATCCTTTTCAACCGGTGCTTTATTCTTCAAGTTATTCCATCAACTTCATCCTTGTAAGATCCACTCTCATCTTCTCAATGGCGTCGTTTCCCCATCCTCATTTATTTTCCTTTCCCACCCTCCCGCCCTTTTGTTCACGGAGTCTGAAGTCGCTAATCAAGTATCCTTTTATTCATGCCGAATGGTCATGCGAATTCTTTTCCAACCGACGTGCTTCTCTTCAAGTGGATCCGATCATTTTCAACATCCGCAAGATCAATTCTAAGTTTTCTCAATGGTGTTTGTTTCATCCATCCCAAGTTGTCTTTGTTTTCCCCACCCTCCCACCCTTTTCTTCAAG
>NC_041386.1:181096536-181155029 GCF_002162155.2 Triticum dicoccoides | reverse complement strand
AAGTATCTTTTTTTATTGATGAGAAGTCTCTCCTTTCTTTTCCGTCAATGTTCTTACCCGGTGATTCTCATGAAGATGCTAAGGGAGCTTCAAGTTATCATTCTTCGTTCTATTTTCTCTCTAGTGGACTAAACTCAAGCTTCAGTGTGGATCATATCTCTTCATTTTGTTTCACATGTTTTCCCATGTTGGAATTTCTTCCAAGCCTCTCTTCCAAACCTCAAGTCCATAGTATCAATTCTATTGGAAAATCTCAACAATCTCGATGATCAAGTTGGAGGTTTTGAACAATTCACATATTGTTCTTCGCTTATTTACTTTTCCGTTGCTACTGTTACAATCACTATAAAACCAAAACTGCTACCGTTACTTTTGCCACCCTTACCACTACTATCATATTACTTTGCTACTAAATACCTTGCTGCAGATATTAAGTTTCCAGGTGTGGTTGAATTGACAACTCAGCTGCTAATACTTGAGAATATTCTTTGGCTCCCCTTGTGTCGAATCAATAAATTTGGGTTGAATACTCTACCCTCGAAAACTGTTGCGATCCCCAATACTTGTGGGTTATCAACTTATCTTACATGTCTTACAATACAAGTCATACATACATGGCGGTTTACACTTACGGGCCTTAAGTCGCCTTTGGGCTTGGGCCCCTTTAACAAGCCTGTCTTATGAACCGCCATCTACAATACACTCTTGGGCTTCAAGGAGATGAACCGCCATTGGGATAACCCGGCCCCTCCTGGGCAGGTCATATCCAATAGTCATATTCCCAATACACTCCGATGATGTGTGAGTAGTTTACCATAGACCTTCGGGTCCATAGTTATTAGCTAGATTGCTTCTTCTCTCTCTTTGGTTCTTAATACAAAGTTCTCCTCGATGTTCTTGGAGATCTATTCAATGTAATCATTTTTGCGGTGTGTTTGCCGAGATCCGATGAATTGTGGATTTATGATCAAGTTTATCTATGAATAATATTTAGTTCTTCTCTGAATTCTCATATGCATGATTTGATATCTTTGCAAGTCTCTTCGAATTATCGGTTTAGTTTGTCCTAGTAGATTGATCTTTCTTGCAATAGGAGTAGTGCTTAGCTTTGGGTTCAATCTTGTGGTATCCTTTCCCAGTGACAGTAGGGGCAGTAAGGCACATATTGTATTGTTTCCATTAAGGACAAAAAGATGGGGTTTATGTCATATTGCTTGAGTTTATCCCTCTACATCATGTCATCTTGCTTAATGCGTTACTCTGTTCTTATGAACTTAATACTCTAGATGCATGCTGGATAGCGGTCGATGTGTGGAGTAATAGTGATAGATGTAGAATTGTTTCGATCTACTTGACACAGACGTGATGCCTACATTCATGATAATTGCCTTATATATCTTCATAAATATGCACTTTTCTATCAATTGCTCGGCAGTAATTTGTTCAACCACCGTAATACATGCTATCATGAGATAAGCCACTAGTGAAACCTATGGCCCCTGGTCTCTTTGTTATTATATTGCATCTATTTTATTATCGTATCTCGTTTACTATTTTGCAATCTTTACTTTCCAATCTATACTACAAAATACCAAAAAAAATTATCTTATTATCTCTATCAGATCTCACTTTCGCAAGTGACCGTGAAGGGGTTGACAACCCCTTTATTGCATTGGTTGCGAGGTTCTTGATTGTTTGTGCAGGTACTAGGTGACTTGTGTGTTGTCTCCTATTGGATTGATACATTGGTTCTCAAAAACTGAGGGAAATACTTACGCTACTTTGCTGCATCACCCTTTCCTCTTCAAGGGAAAACCAACGCATGCTCAAGAGGTAGCAAGAAGGATTTCTGGCGCCGTTGCCAGGGAGATCTATGCCAAGTCAAGACATACCAAGTACCCATCATAAGTTCCTTTCCCTCGCATTACATTATTTTCCATTCGCCTCTCGTTTTCCTCTCCTCCCCTTCACCCTTGCCATTTTATTCGCTCCTTTTCCATTCGTCTCTGTTCGCTTGCTTCTTGTGAGTTCGTGTGTTAGATCGTTTGTTTGTCCTTCATGGCTAGTTCTCCTATCATTGTTAATACTCCCGATATGAAGTTCTTAATTTTAAACAAAGGGAGGGAGAAAACCTAAAGGATGCTTGGTATAGAATTTGCAATGCTCAAAATAGATCTACTAGAAAGCAATCCACTTCCATTCTTCTTTGCAATTTTTACATAGGTGTCACTCCTTGGTATAGATATGTTCTTGACACCATTACTGGAGGGAATTTCTTGGGAAGCCATACTTTTGATGCTTATCATGCTATGATAGATTTATTAGGCCCACCACCTCTTTTGGTTAATGGAACTATTTTAAGTTTGGAACATGTGATGCAAAGGCTTTATATTATTAAAGATAAAATTGTCACTGTAGAGTTAATTGAAAATTTGGATAAAAAGATCCACAACCAAATTACCCAATATGGATCTAAGGTAGGAGTTACTCTGAAAAATCAAGGAAAAGGAACCCTTAGTTAATGAGAAGATAGATCAAGATTCCACTAGAATTGATAAACTCGAAGATATTATCACCAACTTGGGGTCCGCTTTCTCTGCCGTTAAAAGTACCGCAAATCCTCCTCCTACCAAAGTTGCCAAGTTTATCTGTGTTCCTAAAAGTAAGGGTTAATCTTCGAGTAAGAAAAATGAAGACCTCAAATAAATTAGTGTTCACCCCAACTATTTTGATATCATTAAGGAACCTTTTGCTACAAATGAATTTCTTGATTTCCTACCTAGGAGTTTGATCATTAGCAAAAGGAAACTCCTAAGGGTTATAAGTGTTAAATTGAAGAATTGCATACCAAAGATGACAATACCTAGATCTATTCTTGCTTTTATGCCTAGCTAGGGGCGTTAAACGATAGTGCTTGTTGGGAGGCAACCCAATTTATTTTTGTTCTTTACTTTTTGTTCCTGTTTAGTAATAAATAATTTATCTAGCATCTGTTATGATTGTGTTTTTATGTTTTAATTAGTGTTTCTGCCAAGTAAAGCCTTTAGGATCTTCTTGGGTGATTGTTGTTTGATCTTGCTGATAAAAACAGAAAGTATGCGCTCACGAGAATAATTTCAATTTTTTACCAGTTAGCGATAAAATACAAATTCCAACTGCAGTAGATCATTATACAAATTTTCCTGGTTGTCCTAATTTTTCAGAATTTTTGGACTTACAGAAGTATTCGGAACATCCAGCTTTGCTACAGACTGTTCTGTTTTTGACAAATTCTATTTTTCGCGTGTTGTTTGCTTATTTTGATGCATCTATGGCTAGTATGGGGGGGGGGTATGAACCATAGAGAAGTTGGAATATAGTAGGTTTAGCACCAATATAAATAAATAATGAGTTTATTACATTACCTTAAAGTGGTGGTTTATTTTCTTATACTAACGGAGCTCACGAGATTTTCTATTGAGTTTTGTGCTGTGAAGTTTTCAAGTTTTTGGGTAAGATTTGATGGATTTTGGAACAAGGAGTGGCAAGAGCCTAAGCTTGGGGATGCCCAAGGCACCCCAAGGTAAAATTCAAGGACAACCAAAAGCCTAAGCTTGGGGATGCCCCGGAAGGCATCCTGTAAGTGCATCTAGTGACACCCCTAGTTGGTTTTGGAGTATTGACGACAAACCTAGTTGAGGGACTAATGTGTTTGTGAGAATTGCAGGATAACACAGGTAGAAGTCCCTCATTGATTCGGTTTTCCTACCAGAGATGACCCCTAAAATTGTATGAAGACATTGAACACAAAGGTGGTACGTGAAGGTATTCACATTGAAGACTATGACAAGAGAAGACATTGTGTGAAGACTATGGAGCGCGAAGACTTAGTTGTTTCGTCGTTCTTTTTCTTCTTTGTTGAGTCATAGGAACCACCGTACTGTTAAGTGGGGTCCAAGTGAACCAGCCAGAATGACTGAAGTGATGCTTAACCAAAATCCTATGTCTTCGAGTGAAGACAATGAGAGCAAATCTTATCCAGAGCTAGATGAGTCAGCTTTGCTTGTAGCCCAAGCAAAGTTGTCGTGTGTGTTTGAAATCTGACCATTGGAACACGTTTCAGTTCCTTAGTGACCCAGGGCCATTTCGGACAAATCAGGTCGGGTTGCCTAGTGGCTATAAATAGCCCACCCCCTACACCATAAATTGGTTGGCTGCTCAGAGTTAGTGTACGGCTTTTGTCGTTTGAGAGCAACCCACCTTGAAGCCTTTGAGAGAGAATTCCTTGCGAGGACAAAGCCCTAAACACCCAGAGCCAAAGAGTGTTAGGCATCACTAAAGTCTTCCTGTCTGTGTGATCTGAAGACTTATTACACTTGAGGACAATGAATCCTCCAGCTGGTTAGGCCTCGCGTTCTGAGCATCCAAGAGTCATTGTGGATCGCCGGTGAACGAAGTCTGTGAAGGTTTGTAAGTCTACCTTGAAGACTTACCAGAGTGATTGGGCGAGGACTGGGTGTCCTTAGCTCAAGGGGAATAAGGTGAAGACGCGGTTTTCTGAGTTGAATCTCAGCCTCCCTAACCAGATGTACAGTTGTCACATCAACTGTAACTGGTCCAACAAATCATTGTCTTCAACGAGCCACTGGTTCTATCCTTCCCATCTCTTTATTTGCAGATTGGTCCTTGTGAAGTCATTGCCTGTTTGCATTATCTATTTGTCTTCACTGTGTGACTGCTTGTTCTGATTGGCTTCATACTATCTTCCATCCTGATCTATACTGCCTAGCTGCTATTAGTCTTTGTGCTTTCATTTCATTGAATACTTGACTATGGCTTGCTTAGTGTAGTCTACCTTCCGCTGCATGGTAATAGGTTTATTTCTATCATTTGTCTTCGAAACTTCCACGTTTTGAAGACTTTCATAAAAATCGCCTATTCATCCCCCCTCTAGTTGATCACTAGCACTTTCAATTGGTATCAGAGAAAGGTACTCCCTTGTTATGTGTGATTCGGTTTAACCACCTGGAGTTTTAGCTATGTCGACTGCAGGGATAATCAAAGTCTCCGCTGCGTGCCCAGTCTTCGATGGAATTGAATATCACTACTGGAAGAATAAGATGCGCCTACATCTGGAAGCCATTGATGTCGACCTCTGGTATGTCGTCAAGAATGGCGTTCCCAAGGCTGGTGAAGGTGTCACCGCTGCTGATGTCAAGAAGTTCGTTCAACTGGATTCCACTGCCAAGAACATCATCTGTGGTCATCTGACCAAAGGACAGTATGGCCGTGTGAGTGCTCTGGAAACGTCCAAGCTAGTCTGGGACTAGCTCTCCAAGGCTAACGAAGGCGTCTCAACCTAGAGAGATCAAAGAATCAGTGTCCTTCGCAACCTCTTCAACCGCTTCAAGAGAAACGACAATGAGAATGTTCAACTCACGTTTGATGGACTCATTGACATCACAAATGAGCTTCAAGCCCTCGACGCTACTGAGATCACCAAGCATGAAGTCGTCAAGACACTCCTGAGATCACTTGACAGCTCGTTTGACACCCTAGCCCTGATGATTCAAGAACGCCATGACTTCAAGACACTCGATCCGTCTAACATACTTGAAAGGCTCAACACACATGAGTTTCAGCTTTCTAAGAAAAGAGACATCTATGGTCCCAACTATGGGCAAACTCGTGCTTTGAAGGCAAAAGCTGTTTCCTCGTCTGAAGAAGAATATGATTGCAGTTCTGATGATCCTGAAGACATTGGAAAGGATCTTGCTATGCTTGTGAAGAAGTTTCAGAAATTCACCAAGAAGAAAGGCTTCAGAAAGTCCTCATGATCCAGCTCAAGGAATGATGAAGCTTCTGCTCAAGACTACAAGAAGAGAACATGCCACAAGTGCAAGAAACCTGGTCACTACATTTCCGAGTGTCCGCAGTGGGACAATGAGAACAAGAAGAAGAAGAGCAAGGAATATGATTCTGACGACAAGAAGAAGAAGAAATACTCAAAGTCTTCTTCCAAGTCTTCATCAAAGTCTTCATCACACAAGAAGAGCTCATCTGGCAAGGCTCGTGCGTTTGTTGGCAAGGAAATGGATTCAGAGGAGGAGTCTGCTTGTGAGGAGGTGGAGGTGGAGTCTGAGGAGGAGTCCGATTCTGGCGTTGCAAGTCTGGCTACAGCCTACGTTGCCAAGTCCATCTTCAACATTGAAGACAATGACTTCATCACCGACGCCGATGCTAATGACAAGGGCAACTCCGGTCCCACCTACTGCTTCATGGCACGCGGTGCCAAGGTAAACTCACGCACTACTCACTATCAAACATCCAGTGAAGATGACTCTGATTGTGGTTCCAAACCCAGCTACAAAACACTTGCTAAAATTGCAACTAAACAACAGAAAGCTATGGAACATATTCAAAAACTGTTAGACAAAAGTGATGACCTGTTAGACGCTGAAATGACTCGATCTCAGTCCTTAATTGAAGACATAAAAAATCTTCATGTTAAGTATGAGGAACTTGAAAGTTGTCATGAAACGCTCTCAACAACTCATGAAAAGCTTTCCTATGATTATCTCCAAAGGAAGCAAGATCTTGAGAAATTCAGAGCGGCTCATGAAGATCTTCAAAAGGAAAACGAGTCACTTCGCGCCAAACAGATCAGTTCCGCTCTGGAAGGATTTGAACCACCATGTCTTAAATGCATTGGGCGTGACAACGCTACTTCAATTGCTGGATGTTCTACTGCTGCTACTGTTTAAATATCTTCAACTGTTGATGTGGTAACTAACCCCTCTGCTGAGGATGCCACTGCTATTGCTGATGAAAATGCTAGGTTGAAGACATTGCTTGAAACAGGGATGTACAAAAGTCTCAAAGGGCATCAGACACTATGTAATGTCCTCAAAAGGAAGATCCTGAACCGAAACCCTAGGAAAGAGGGTGTTGGGTTTGAAAGGAAAATGAATGCTGATGGCTCTTACTAGAAACCTGAGCAGTACCCCAAAACCACATGGGTTGCTGCAAAGGAACCTTCAGTGGATCCATCCACCCTATCTGGCTTCACTTGTGATAATCCCATTGTTATTGATGAATCCTTTGATGCAAACTATAAACTGTTTAAGAATCAGAATGGTGAAGTGTTTGCCAGGTACATTGGTACTAACTGCAGGTATGGGCCACCTATGAAGAAAGTCTGGGTGCCGAAAAAGTGTCTGGAAAATCTTCCTGTGTATGTCGTCATGACACCACAAGTGAAGAAGACAAACCCCAGACCCCATGCTTCATATGGTCCAAAGGCTTCATATAGACAGAGGACTCACCTGAGTCGCACTAACACAAATGTTTTGTAGGGAAAACATACTCAGGCCTATGAATATGAGCGCGTTTCATCAAACCGCCATGTTCATAAGACCAAGAACTACTCTGCTTATTCTTATGAGTACTATTGTCCACCTGCAAGACTATTTTCTAGGGCTCCAAAGCCAAAATTCTCAGATGCTGCACTCAGACTCATTGTTTCGAAGCCACCCTTGAAGATGTGGGTGGCTAAGAAAGCTTAACTTTTTTTTGCAGGGAAGGGTCTCCAGCCGAAAATCAAATGCGTCTGAAGCTATTGCTAGGGACCTTAAACACCTAGTAGGGCACAAGATCAAATGCCCAAATGGTCTTATTATGTATTTTGTTCCTGAGTCGCTTGCTACTTGCCCTATCAGTCCTAACCTCAATCTAAGCTTTCATAATCCACTTGCTCGTCAAATGTTTATGTTTCAAAATTCTCTTCGTGAAGCCTATCCCCCTAACTGCACTGTAGGGTATGACACCAGCTGCTTCAGAATGGATTATTGATAGTGGATGTACTAATCACATGACTGGCAAGCGAAGTCTTCTCATGGACTCAACCTTACGTCCATCTGACAAGAGTCACATCACATTTGCTGATACTGCTAAAAGCAAGGTATTGGGTCTAGGTAGAGTTGGAATCTCAAGGGAACAACACATGGATAAAGTGATGCTTGTTGAATCCCTTGGTTTCAACTTAATGTATGTCTCAATGCTTTGCGATTTAAAGATGATTGTGATGTTTGGAAAATATCGTTGCCTTGTTCTAATGGAATCCGGCAAGTCTCTAGTCTTTGAAGGGTATCGGAAAGAAGATTTGTACATGGTAGATTTCTCAGCAGGACCACAGCTTGCTGTATGTCTTCTTGCAAAAGCTTCAGAATGCTGGCTCTGGCATAGGAGGCTAGGGCATGCTGGCATGAGGAACTTGCACACTCATGCAAAGAAGAATCATATCATAGGCATCGAGGGCTTCAAGTTCAAGAAGGATCACTTATGCGGTGCCTGCAAAGCTGGAAAGATGACGAGGGCCAAGCATCCCTTGAAGACAATCATGACAACGACTCAACCCTTTGAACTGCTACACATGGACCTCTTCGGTCCCACTCACTACTCAACTATGGCGTCAGGATCAAGCACATCAGAAGTGACAATGGCACTCAATTCAAGAACACCGGCCTCGACACTTATCTTGATACTTTGGGCATCACTCATGAGTTCTCAGCTCCGTACACGCCGCAGCAGAATGGCATCATGGAATGCAAGAATAGAACACTCATTGAGATGGCCCGGATGATGCTCGATGAATACAAAACTCCAAGAAAGTTCTAGCCTGAAGCCATTGATACTGCATGCCATATCATCAACCGTGTTTATCTTCACAAGCTTCTGAACAAAACATCCTATGAGCTCCTCACTGGTAAGAAGCCAAATGTCAGTTACTTCAGAGTATTTGGTGCTAGGTGCTAGATCAAGGATCCACATCACACTTCAAAATTTGCACCGAAAGCACATGAAGGTTTTATGCTTGGATACGGAAAGGATTCGCACTCCTACAGAGTCTTCAACCTCTTTCACTATAAAGTGGTTGAAACTATGGATGTGCGGTTCGATGAGACTAACGGCTCGCAAAGAGAGCACCTGCCAAATGTGCTAGATGAAGTTCCATCCAGTGAATCTATCAAGCTTATGGGAACTGGAGAAATCATACCGTCTGAAGCACAGACCGAAGAGGAACTCATCATCTCTGCACCTGATCAACCTGAAGACAATTCTCAGCCTGAAGACAATCCTTCTAACGATGACAATGAACAGCAAGAGCAAAATCTTCGTCCTGTTCATCCTCGTGTTGCAAATGAAGTACAGATTAAGAAAATAATTGATAGCATCAGTGCACCTGGTCCACTCACTCGTTCAAGGGCAACACAACTAGCAAATTTCTGTGGGCACTTCGCATTCGTCTCAATATCTGAACCCAAGAAAGTTGATGAAGCCTTCATGGAACCTGAATGGATTCAAGCTATGCAAGAAGAGCTTCAACATTTTGAGCTGAATAATGTATGGGAACTGGTAAAGCGTCCCGATCTTCGTAAGCACAATATCATAGGCACTAAATGGATATATCGCAACAAGCAAGATGAGCATGGTCAAGTTGTCAGAAACAAAGCTCGTCTCGTTGCTCAAGGATACACTCAAGTTGAAGGAATTGACTTCAATGAAACATTTGCTCCTGTGGCTAGGCTTGAAGCTATGCGCATACTGCTGGCCTATGCAAATCATCATAACATTCTTCTGTATCAATTGGATGTGAAGAGCGCTTTTCTCAATGGCAAGATTCAAGAAGAAGTGTATGTTGCACAACCGCCTAGCTTTGAAGATCCAAAACATCCTGACATGGTGTATAAGCTCAACAAGGCACTGTATGGCCTCAAACAAGCCCCTCGTGCTTGGTATGACACACTCAAGGACTTCATGAAGAGCAAAGGCTTCAAACCTGGTTCCCTAGTGTCGGATTTCGGGTTCTGGCAGACCCTTGAGGTTCGAACACTCGGGTGCGCGCGAAGATCTCTCCCCTACCGATCTACGTCCGATCCTCTCGTGCGAACTAAGATGAAAATGATGAACAACACAAGAGACACGAGGTTTATACTGGTTCTGGACACCGTTGTGGTGTAATACCCTACTCCAGTGTGTGGTGTAGTGGACTGCCTCTCGGGCTGATGATGAATAGTACAAGGGAAGAACAGCCTCGCGAGAGGTGTTCTTGAGCTGGTGCGATGAACTGCTAGGGTGAGTTTCATTGCCTCTCTCTCTCTGCTAGGGTCCTACCAGATCTCTCTCCCTTCCTCTGTCTGTCCCTCTACTCTGTGGTGGCTAGCTCTATTTATAGAGGCCCTGGGACTCTCCCCGAATAATTGAGCGGGAAGGGTGCCAACAACTGGCCATTTTGAAGGGGAACATCTAGTACAAGTTATCCTGACCAAAGGTGGTCTTCGGCTGCCAAAAGCACTGGTGATGACGCCGTCTTGGGCTCCACGGTGACCTCCATCCGGCCGCTCTGCTGGTCTTGGTCTTGTTGCACCGGAATGGCAACCTTTGCCTGATACCTTGGCATGTGCTTCACCCCTTTGCACCAAAGGGGAAACAAGGACCCTGCATAGGCCGGCGCCCGCCTGGCGCCCGCCTGGCCTTGATCGTCATGGCTTGCGTCATGGGATCCTCGCGAGGTACCCTTGCATTGATCTCTCCGCCTCCTCGCGAGCCTGCCTGATGAGGCCGCTCTTGAGGAAGCTTCCTGTCGTCCGCCCCGTGAGGCTTGGCCCCTCACAAGGGTCTTGAGCTTGGGCTGATGAAGATGTGCCGTGCTGGGCCCCTGCCTGAGCCATGCCACAGGCCGCAGGCAGGCAAGTCTGGGGACCCCCATTCCCAGAACGCCGACGGTAGCCCCCGGGCCCAAGGCGTGCGCGGGCTTGGCTTAGCAGAGAAGCGAAGGGGCAAGTGCGAAGCGCCGCAGGCCCTAACATCCTGTGGCCTTGGGCACCGTGTGGCGGTTGATTGGATGTGGGCGTCTCCACTTCCCACGAGGCCTCGGCAACTGCACGACTTGACAAGTCCCTGCATGCAGAGATATGGGTCATGATTACCTGAGGTCATGGTGCTCGGCAGTTAGCCTTCCCGGCTATAAGTACGGGGTTGGGCGAGCCCGTTCAGTCCATCCCTTTCTGTTACTCCTCCTCTTCTTCTTCCTCATCCTTGCTTCCTCTTGCACCAATGGTACCGATCCACCGGTTTTCAGCTGAGGAGAAGGGAAAGGCCCCCAGAGAGGGTCCTGACCCCCTTCCTCCGAAGAAGCGGCCAATCCTCTGTCACCGGGACGAAGGAGCCTGGCAGGTGGTGTCGAGGCCGTGGTACGAGCGTCCGCCGCCTGGGTTTCCGCTGCCCTTGTACGCCCGCGTCGTAGGCCCTAGGGTGGAGGGCGCCGAGCAGCACCGACAGCGTCGCCGCCGACACCGTCGAGTCACAATGGTGCACGTCGTCCCTCCTGGAGTCCACGCGGAGCGCTCCTCTCGCGAGCTTGTGCTCCACGCCGCCATGCCTCCGACTTCGTGGATCCGCCTTCCTCCCTCCTTCGCCTTCGAGATGCCGCCGAGCGGGGCCCTAGAGCTCTGGCTGTAGCACGCCGACTGTGGCACCCCTACAACCGGAGCGGAGGTCGCGGTCGTCGCTCCGGGCAAGGTCTTCATGACCCGAGGCTGGGGTGAGATTGCCCGGGTCTGTCGCGCGGACGGCGCCTTGGTGATCCATCTTGAATACGACGGCGCCTCCTTGATGTTCTTCAAGGTCTTTGATGTAGAAGGACGCCGGCTGGAATGCTTCAATAAGGGAAGCGGCAGTGGTGACGAGCTGGCGAGGACCAGCCCCGCCCGTTGGTCCTCCTGCAGCTCCTCAGGCAGCAGCGGAGGGACTGAGGGCTTCCGCGGCTCCCCCGAACTCCTCGCGACCCTGGAGACGAGCGACGACAACTACGAGCCTCCGAGCTCGCGCCGCGCTCGGAGTGGGGCAGCTGCATCGAGCCTCCGACGCCACTGATCTGGATGGGATTGGCGCCGTCACTGGGCAGCCCACTGTTGATGATGGCATCGCTAGGGGAGGTGCTAGCAAGTAGCGTTCCTTAGGGTCAGCACCTTTTGTTCCCTGCGAGGAATTAAAGCAACACCCCGCGGGGGTATGTAAGGCGTCTGCCGTGCCTTTTGTAAATACTATATCCTTAATATGAATTGGTGTGAGGTGTCCGTTCTATCCCGGCTAAGCTCCCCCTTTCTATCCTCGCGAGGACTTGGCGCTCTACGCTGACAGGCCCCAGTCCCCAGGCAGGCTTCAGCCATCGCTGGTATGCCAGGTCGCGATGCCGTGGTCAAGGCCAGGAGGTGAGCGGCCCGAGGTCCGGTAAGAGCCCCCGAGCCGCGATGCTCGGGAGGTCCCCTTTAGTGCTCAAGCAATCCTTGCCGAGCGAGAAAGGAAGGTAGCGTCGCCGTGACAGAGTTGCACTGGGCGGGGATTTAGCACCGCGTTCGTCTAGCTCTTGCGAGGGCGCGACTTATCTTGTGCGTCTGATGTAGTTCCTCGAAGTGGCGCCCGGCCTGAGAGGCGGTGGCCGAGGTACTGCTGGGTGAGGCCCTTCGCGAGCTTCTTCCCACTCCCCCGCACTTTCCTTAACGCTCTACGTCCTCAGGTCCTGGCCCTCGAGTGAGCTCAGCCGCCGCTGGTATGACAGGTCGCGATGCTGTGGGTCAAGGCCAAGGGTGAAGGCTGGAGAGCCAGTGAGAGCCCATGAGTCGCGATGCTCAGGCGCCCCCCTTTTAACGTGCAAGCGGTCCGTGCCGAAGAGTGGGAGAGAGAGCTCTCGATGCCCCCAATGTTGCTCCCGTAGTAGGTCCTGCACACCAATCATGAGGAGAAACAAGGCCTGTCGTTACGGTCGTCGACCAACCTATGGTCACCCCGAGGGAGCGGTCAGGGCACTGAGGGCCTGGTGAGGTGGCACCATGCGGGGCTGCCGCGGCCAGAGCTCGACCACTCTGGTTTATCAACGCTGCAGGGACGGACCCGTGCGCACGCGTCGTGCCAAAGCAAGCGGCTCTTCAGATAGGCGTCGATCAAGCATGTGATTAGGTCAGGTATGTTAAGCACATAGAAAATCCAATTTCTAGCAAGTGCAGGTAAAAGAAACCGCCGCTGGGTCGGGCCCGAGCGGCGTGAGGATGATGCAGCCTAAGGGGCACCCCCAACAAGGTAAATAAAGAGCACAAGCAAAATGGATACATGCCGCGGGGACGGACCCGCGCGGCCTGGGAATGGTGCAGCCCTGTGGGCGCTCCCAGCTGAAAGTAGAACTCTGAAAGATGTCACCTGGTGCTGTTGAAGATGAAGTGATGTTGAGGAAGTGAGCGATGCGCGGTGAAGACGCCGGCCCTCATGAGCCCCCAGGCCCAGGGGCCTCGGGAGGCTCCGGTAGCACGTGCAGGTCTTCGGGGACCATCGCCACCTCCGCCAAGGCCGCGCGATGCCTGACCTCCTGAGCCTCCAGAATGCTCCTCAACAGGCGCTGATGTGCGGTGACCGCGCTCGGCAGGCCGAAGGGCATGCGAACGTAGCTGTGAGGTGGTCCCTCGCAGCGCCCTACGGCCGAAGGCCATAGGCGCTCCTGGGACGCAGCTCAGTTGAGCCCTGGTACGTCGACGCAGACGCGCAGTCCTCCATCCTCGCCTAGATGTGGGGCCACGGCAGGTAAGCAGCGGCTGCCGCGCATGACTCTGGACTCTTGTAGCTCATGGGTGTTCCTTGCGATGAACTCCTGAGGGTTTGGTCTCCTTTGACTTGTACCTTCCTAAGGGAAGCATGCTTGAAAGCACCCCTCCAAGTGGTGCCCGAGCGCCTCCCCCGCGACCTTGGCAAGGTCGGTGGCTCTCCAAGAGAGAGCCCCCGAGCCGTGCCTAAGGAGGGCGCCGGGCGCGCCTTCCTATGCGTGAGAGGGCGGCGCTCCCGGATCGGGCGCGAATCCTGATGCAATACCTCCAGCGGTGCCTGCCTCCTTGTGGCTCGGGCCAGGTGAGGTCTTCTTCTTCTTGAGGGTCGCCTCGGGAGGCCTCCTGCTCCCGTGATCTGGGTCTTCGATTGCTGCGGCTTTGGAACGCACGCTCAAGTGAGCACACTGCATTCCTTTCTTCACAGGGTACGGTGATGACTCCACCGCTTCCTGACATCTTGAGGACATTGTAACCATGGTGAGTCACTGCCATAAACTTGGCTAGGGCTGGGTACCCCAGGATGGCATTGTACGGCAGGCGGATGTGAGCGACGTCAAAGTCGATGAGCTCGGTGCGGTAGTTGTTGTGTTGCCCGAAGGTGACCGGAAGGCGAACTTGCCTAATTGGAACAGTGGAACCATCGGTGACTCCTGAGAAAGGCTTGGTCGGTTGAAGCTGGTCGTACGGCACTTGGAGTTTGTCGAACGTCTCGACGGACAGGATGTTGAGTCCTGCCCCGCCATTGATGAGGGTCCTGGTGACCTACACGTTGCTGATGAATGGGGAGCAAAGCATCGGGAGGACTCCGGCCGTTGCCGCACACTTGAGCTGGTCTGTGTAACTGAATGTGATCGCGCACGAAGACCACCTGAGAGGGCGTGTGGCCTCAAGCTTGGGAAGGACTGCATTCACCTCGCGAGCAAACTGCTTGAAGATGCAATGTGAGGCTGGGGCCTGGGCACCACCCAAGATGCAAGCAATTGCACGCGGCTCTTGGAAGCCCCCAGCCCCATCGTCTTGGTGTTGGTCTTCGTTCCTCCTTGGTGGAGGCGGCAGAGGAGGGAGGCCTGCGTTGCCGTGCGGGTGGCCCTCACGAGGCTGGTCCCTCCAGCCTCCCTCGCGAGGCTGGTCCTGCCAGCGGTCCTCACGAGGGTGGTCACGCCATCCCTGGCAAAGGCCATGGTCTTCCCATCGTCCGCCGCCTCTTCCTCCTCCTCGGACATAGCCCCTGCCGTTGCGCTCTAGGCGTCGTCCGATTCGCCCATCTCGCATGGCTCTGAGCTCTTGACATTCGTTGGTGTTGTGGGTGTGGAGGTCGTGGTACACGTAGTACCGTCCGCCCTTGGATGACTCGGGCTGGTCCCTGCCTCGCTTGGTGTCCGGTTCCGCTGCTAGCATGACAGCCCCCTTGCGCTTCACGTCTTTGGCCTTGAGCTTCTTTTCTCCCGGGTCGGCTGCCGGGAGCTCGAGGAGGGAGAGACGCCCTTCCTCAGCCCTGGCACACTTGGTCGCCAAGTTGAACAGCTCCAGGGATGTGCACAGGTCTTCATGGATTGCTAGCTCTTCCTTCATCTTGACGTCGCGCACACCGTCGGAGAAGGCTGAGATGATAGCTTCTTCAGTCACCTTGGGGATCTTGAGGCGAGCGTAGTTGAAGCGCTGGATGTACTTCTGCAGGGTTTCTCCCGGCTGTTGCTTGATGCGGCGCAAGTCGCTCACGGTCGGGGGCCGGTCGCGAGTGCCCTGGAAGTTGGCGATGAAGCGGGTGCGCATCTCGCTCCAGGAGGAGATCGTGCCGGGAGCTAGGTTCAGGAGCAAGGTGCGGGTGCCGTCCTTGAGCGCCATGGGGAACCAATTCGCAATGACCTTTTCGTCTCCGTTGGCGGCTACGATGCCCAGCTCGTAGAGCTGCAGGAACTCCGCGGGGTCCGCCGTGCCATCATAGCGGGGAGGGAGGTCAGGCTTGAACTTGCCTGACCATGTGACGCCGCGCAGCTCGGGGGTGAAGGCGAGGCAGCCCGCCGTGGCCACCGGCGCCCTTTGCTGGTGCTGGACTTGTTCTTGCGGGTCACCACGCGCCGCCACTGGGAGCAGCGCGGGGTCTCGTCGTGGAGGCGCCGGGGCGCGATCTTGGCGTGCCGGTGCTGGGAGTGCGCGAGCACCTTCCCGGGGACACTGGATCTCTTGGCAGCTCCCTTCTTGCTGCGCAGGCACCGGACGTGGAGGGTCCTGCCCTGGGGCTGCGCGCCTTGGAGCCAAGGCACCTTATTGGGGAGGAGGCGGCGGAGGCGCCTCCTGGTCCTCGCCCCCTGCACGGTACGGAGGGCGAAGCAGTGAGAGGGACCGCGAGGGGGAGCCTCCTGTGGCACTAACAAGCTCGGTGATGCGGGCGAGCCAGTCCTCGTAGAGGTCGTCGACGAGGCGATAGTGCAGGAGCTCCCGCGCCAAGAGCAGTGAGGCGTACGCGTCCATGGGTGCACAACGGGCGTGGGACGACGAGCCAGCTAGAGTCAGCGACGGGGTGGCGGTGCGGCCATCCCGCCACACTGAAGGATGTTGGGACGAGGCCTGCTACTCTTTCCCCGCCGGGCCGGTGGCGGCGTTGGCGGCGGGCGATGGGGAACGACGAGGGGGGCCGCCATCGGGCGCCGTTTGGGAGACGCGAGTGGCGCGAGCAGCCCGGCGCTCGGCGCGAGCCCGACGAGCGTCAGCCATGGACTCGACGGAAGATCACACGTGAACAGCGGAAGAAAGATTCTGGCGCACCCCTACCTGGCACGCCAAATGTTGGATTTCGGGTTTCGGCAGACCCTTAAGGTTTGAACACTGGGGTGCGTGCAGAGATCTCTCCCCTACCGATCTACGTCCGATCCTCTCGTGCGAACTAAGATGAAAATGATGAACAACACAAGAGACACGAGGTTTATACTGGTTCGGGCCACCGTTGTGGTGTAATACCCTACTCCAGTGTGTGGTGTAGTGGATTGCCTCTGGGGCTGATGATGAATAGTACAAGGGAAGAACAGCCTCACGAGAGGTGTTCTTGAGCTGGTGCGATGAAGTGCTAGGGTGAGTTCCGTCGCCTCTCTCTCTCTGCTAGGGTCCTACCAGATCTCTCTCCCTTCCTCTGTCTGTCCCTCTACTCTGTGGTGGCTAGCTCTATTTATAGAGGCCCTAGGCCTCTCCCTGAATAATTGAGCGGGAAGGGCGCCAACAATTGGCCATTTTGAAGGGGAACATCTAGTACAAGTTATCCTGACCAAAGGTGGTCTTCGGCTGCCAAAAGCACTGGTGATGATGCTGTCTTGGGCTCCACGGTGACCTCCGTCCGGCCGCTCTGCTGGTCTTGGTCTTTTTGCACCGGAATGGCAACCTTTTCCTGATACCTTGGCCTGTGCTTCACCCCTTTACACCAAAGGGGAAACAAGGACCCTGCGCAGGCCGGCGCTCGCCTGGCGCCCGCCTGGCCTTGATCGTCATGGCTTGCGTCATGGGATCCTCGCGAGGTACCCTTGCATTGATCTCTCTGCCTCCTCGCGAGCCTGCCTGATGATGCCGCTCTTGAGGAAGCTTCCTGTCATCCGCCCCACGAGGCTTGGCCCCTCACGAGGGTCTTGAGCTTGGGCTGATGAAGATGGGCCGTGCTGGGCCCCTGCCTAAGCCATGCCACAGGCCGCACGCAGGCAAGTCTGGGGACCCCCGTTCCTAGAAAGCCGAGACCTAGATCCTAGGCTCTTCACGAAGACATATGATGGTGAACTGTTTGTGTGCCAAATATATGTGGATAGCATTATCTTCGGCTGCACTAATTAGAAATACAGTGATGAGTTTGGATACATGATGCAAGAGTAATATTAGATGTCCATGATGGGTGAGTTGAAGTTCTTCCTTGGTCTTCAAATACGACAGCAACGCAACGGCATCTTCATATCTCAAGAGAAATACCTCAAAGATTGCCTGAAGAAGTTTGGAATGCAAGATTGCAAAGGTTACATGACGCCAATGCCACGTAAACACCATCTGGGTCCCGACGACAATGGTAAAGAGTTCGATCAAAAGGTATACCGCTCCATGATTGGTTCTTTGCTTTATTTATGTGCATCTAGGCCAGATATCATGCTTAGTGTTTGCATGTGTGGCCGATTCCAAGCGGCACCAAATGAATCGCATCACTTAGCTGTGAAGCGAATTCTTTGATATTTGGCTCACACCCCAACACTAGGATTATGGTATCCAAAGGGCTCAGAGTTTGATCTAGTTGGATTCTCGGATGCTGATTATGCTGGTGACAAGGTGGATCGCAAGTCTACATCAGGCACATGTCACTTTCTGGGACGATCACTTGTATGTTGGTCTTCAAAGAAGCAGAACTGTGTATCTCTCTCCATTGCTGAATCTGAATACATTGCTGCTGGATCTTGCTGCGCTCAGCTTCTATGGATGAAGAAAACACTCAAAGACTATGGCATTCATCTGAAGCAAGTGCCACTCTACTGTGACAAAGAAAGCGCCATCAAGATTGCCAACAACCCAGTTCAGCACTCGATGACAAAGCACATTGAAATTCATCATCACTTTCTCAGAGATCATGTCATGAAGGAAGATATTGATAGCATACACGTCAACACTGAAGAGCAACTGGCAGATATCTTCACAAAGCCCTTGGATGAGAAAAGGTTTTGCAAGTTACGGTGTGAGCTAAATATCTTGGAATCCTCAAATGTCCTGTGATCAGGCACACATCCTAACACTTATGCATGTTGAAGACTTAGATGTGCAACACATGAAGTAAAGTATATCTTCACTCAATGAAGACTTACATTATGAGTGTGAATACATTAACGTGGAATTTGACTTCGGAGCGCCACGATAATTGTGCGCCGTATCTGGGTCTAATACTTCCTATACGGTGGGTAACGCCACCACCAAATTCTTCCTTTAGAAGTGTTTTTCTCATGGCGTTACATTTGCAAGTCTTCACATTTTGGTTGTCTTCGATGTTAACATGGCCTCATGTTTATCTTCAATGTACTGATTTGGTTTCTGTCCTCTACAACATTCACTTATAGCTATGTCTTCACATTGAATCTTTTGAACTAAGTGAATGTGATCGGACCCTAACCTTTCTATGCTCCTGTCTCAAGTCTATCTATCCAAATCATATGCATTCTATTGAAACTGTCGAATGTCTTCGTTGTGTCCTTGTCAGCAGGAGATACAGAGACAAACATTAAATCCATTTTTAAATGCTCAATCCTTTTGCCTGAAACCCGGAGAAGCGGGAACGACCACCCGACAATCCAGGCGTGCGTGGGAACGTGGAACAACCTCCAATGTGTTGCATGATCGCCACGTGTCCTTCAGATGTGAACCGCCAGGGGCACCTGTGTGATAACACTGTGCCGTCCCTATCCCTATAAATACACGCCTCACCCCAGTCACTATCTCTTCTTCCACTCTCGCACAAACCCTAGCACCACCGCTAGCCCTCGGCGACGCCAGCGACGAAGCGCTTAGCTGCCGCGACCTCACCGACGCCATCCTCACGCCGGCCGCGGACATCGTCTTCTCCGCCGTCGCCGTAGGTGTCCTCTGTCGCCAAGTTAGGGCACGGAATATCAAACTACCCGGCCTCCTCTCCCACTCCGTCTAGCAGTTCCTCGTGTGGTAAATAAAACCTCTTTTTACAGTCTTTTTGATCTGATAGATTCATCCTTTTCAACCACAAGTGGTTTCTGTTCCCACAAGTTGGATCTATCTCATTCTGCATCTCATAGCATGCCTAGTATATTCACTTATGCTTCATAAAGTAGTTAGATTCCTCACTTGTACTTATTCGTGGATTCGTACAAATCTGGAACCAACTCTCTACATATGAGTGAATGTCTTCGCACTATGAGGTCAATGTCTTCTAAATTGATTTATCTTCAAAATCTTTTGAGAATGCATATGACCTCTTCCCCTTCCCTCGCACCTCTAATGCTGTCACAAGTACATGTCTATGGGAGAATCCCTTGGTTCTCATAGTCTGCATTCATTTGCAGAGTTCTTACAGCATCATATAAATTCTCCCGAAGCCAGTTCTTGTCTGACCAGTAGACGGAAGACTTTGATAGTGTTAAAGCCTTTCAGTCTAAACTTCATGGCAACAGAAAAATCAGTCAGGAAGGGCGGCAGACAGCACCGTGGAAACACTGCTAAGGACCTGCCACCGAATCTCTATGAGCTATACAAGTCAGATCCATAAGAGACCTATGGAGAACGCAAGAACCGAATCCAATGTATTCGAAGACATTGGGCAGAGGAATGGTTCAAGTACAGATTCGTCATCGACGAATATGCTGAGAAGAATGCCATCAAGGGCCCCTGGGGAGATATTATATACAAAGGTCTTCAGCCCATGTCAAGGTCTGAAGCTATTGCTCAAGGCTTCTACCCCTGCATGATTCGTGGACCTCAGCCTGCAAATGTCGACCCATCCTCTCTGTTATTGTGTCGTGAAGATAATCTCTTCAAGCGCAACTATCAGTTTGCAAAGAACTCAGCAAAGGAAAACAAGAAGTCCTTGGGATTAGACTTCAACCCAGGCCCCTCTGCGCCACGTGCCGACGGCACACGAGAAGCTGAACCCAATCTTGTTGGGCACTTCTACAACTTAGAAGGTCTCATCACTCACATAAAGGTTCAAGGGGCAGACGTGGATCAACCTGTAGACGATGCTGATTCTGACGAAGCGCCTGCACCACCGAAGCCTATGAAGCAAATGAAACCCAAGGCTTCGAGGCCCTCTTTAGTACCAAAGGCTTCAAAGCCCTCATTTGCACCAAAGGTCTCACGGGCGAAGCCTCTGGCCACTGCACCTCCTGAAGCCAGTGTGCAGTCTGAAGATCTCTCACGCATCTCCAAGTCTGCCAAGTTGAAAAGCCCATGCAACCCACTGGTCAAGCACTGACCCCTGCTGCTGTTTTTAGAAACGAGAATGACGCCATTGATCTGTCAGTGACGACGATCTTGGTGATGATGCTCTTGAGCAGTTGATCAAGAGCAAGCAAGAGGCGGAAATCTTCAATGATCTTCCTCTCTTTCATGTGGAAATCTTAAACAAGTTTATTGATGAGTGGTTTGACAGCCCAGATGTCAGCTTTGATGATCTTTAGCTTCCCATTGGCCTCAGCGTCTCCTTCCATGGAGCCATTGCTCCTGAGCTGGCTCTAGCTCAGAAAATTGTTGAGTTGAAGCATAAGATCGATTATGAAAAGGCTCAGTTCAGGAAGCACATGGCCAAGCTCAATGTGAATACATTCAAAACTTCAAGGTCATGATGCATGAGCTCAAGGAGGCATTCCACAAGAAACGAGAAGAAGCAAAAGGTTCTCATGAGCGCATGAAGAATCTTGCTGCCAAATGTGTTCAAGGCTACAATGAAGCTGAAAAGCGCAAGGCCTTGGGGCGACCAGGCATCGACCCCAGAATGGCTGCCAAAAAGAAGAAGAAGCCAGCTGTGGCAGAACCAGAAGCATCAAGGCAGGAAGAACCTCACATTGTCTTCCCAGCCAGTATGAAAGGCTCGAAGCCTAAGGTCCCCACAGTGGCTTCTGAATTCAAGAAAACTAGAGCAGCTGAAGCCGAAGCCAGAAAGCGCAAGACCAAAGCCACCACTGATGATGCTCCCCCAACCAAGAAAAGGAAAACAAAGAAGAGAGACCGGGCTGCTCCTACAGAGCCCCTTCTTGTCGAGCCAATCTCTGTTGCTCGTCCTGCGTCTGAACATCGACAGCGCCAGTTGATAGTTCATGAGCCTGCTTCCACAGAGGCTCCTGCAGCTGAAGACAATCCAGCTGTTGACCCCACCGCAGCTGAAGACATTGGTCCTCACGACAATGTTGAAGATGATGAAGTCCTTCCTCAGATCAAGCACAATTTGGTATCATCGCCTGTGCTCACGCACAACGAGCTCATCAACATTGGTCATCCTCTGACGCCAACTGCTCAGGATGCATCATGGGCTGATCACCCACAATAACAAGATACCCCAAGTTCTCCCCAACAACAAGTCACCTCACCAGTGCAAGATGAAGATGACTTTGAGGCCCAGCCAACTCCATCTCCACAGGCGTCGCCAGCATTACGCAGGCTTTGCAAAGGACTAAGGCCCCAAGTCACTCTTCCGAGCGTTCCAGAAGGAGAAGTGTACCACTGATCTGTTGCACGTCAAGTGTTTCCAGAAGCCACTCCAACTCTGAACGTCTCTGAGTCTGAAGCCAAAACGGCTGAAGATATTCCGGCTGCATCAGCCGATGAAGAAGAAGCACCATGTGATGAAGAAAGAGTTGCTACACCACCAACCATTCCTAAAGCTGTTCTCGAGGAGAACGTGTCCAACCCTCTAGCCACACAAGTGGAGGTTGAAGCTAATGTCACCACCACCAACAACACTGCTGATGACACTAATGTCGTCATGCCCGAAGCCAATAATGAAGCACCTGAAGCCAATGTGGCACCTGAAGCCAATGTGGCCCCTGAAGCCAATGCTGCAGCAGACGTAATCATTCCTCCTAAGCTATTGTGCCACTTGCAGCCCATGTCAACGAAAATGCCAATGCTACTGTACCCCTTCCAAGATCTCATACTGTTGAGCTAGCATTTGATCGTGGTCAGTCTGTTATGGTCCGATGGCCCATTCTGATTCCTCCACCTGCTGCGGGTCCACAATTTGACTATCATGTCGAGCACAGGCCTCAAGTCCAGAAGCCCAAGCCAAGACTTCCAAGATTCCCAAGCACTACAACCTCACCTGGAGTCTTCAATGTGAATGGCTTCGTGGAACATAACACCTTCTTCAACAGCGCCAAAAACCCTTACTCCAAACCTCGCATTTCATCGGATCGGTTCTGGAGCTATCAGCAACGTAGCTACTATTCATGCGTCCTATACAATCAAGGGCGCATATTTCCACATATTCGTCTTGACACTGAAGCTATAGCTGGCCTGCCTTGTCTAGAAGAAGCGTTGGATTGCTTCAGAGACGCTGGACTCCTGCAATTTGTCACAGACAAGGAACACTGGAATGAAGAGCTTCTATTATAGTTTTATGCCACTCTTCACATTCGAGGCTACAACAGGGATCCAAAGACTTGGGTCCTTGAGTGGATGATAGGCAATGTCCACCATGAAGCCAAAGCTCTTGATATCATTGAGCTCACAGCCCTGCCCACTCCTGGTGAATACTATGAACTAGGTTGTCATCAACACCAGAATGCTTTGGAGAGCATTTTTCAGAAGCCAGAACCCAACATGAGCCAAATGATGAGCATGATGAAGCCTTTGCCTCATGACGCTGAATACCCATCTGAATTCTTTGTTGAAGACCTAGAGTACCTGCCTCGCACCATTTACCATATCATCAGAAAAACTCTATGGCCTGTCAAAGGACATTCATCTGCAGCGAAGCTTGAAGGAGCAATGAAGACTTTGGTTTTTTATATCTTCAATGGCATCAGTTTCAATGCTCAAGACTTCTTCATCAGACAGTTGGCTGTGTCTGGCTCCGACATTTTTGGTTTGAAGTTCTATGCTCCATGGGTAATGCATCTTATCAAGCTTCACTCCGCCTTCAACTATGAGCCGTCTGCGTGCAATCATCTTGTATTCTTGCCAGAGGTTGATCTGTCTATTGAAGCCATTTACCCAGAGCCTGCTAAGGATCTGATTTATCTTCACAATGCTGATCGTCAAAGCTTCACTCAGCCCAGTGAAGGATTTCAGGCAGTCTCTCGTGTTTATCCCTTGGCTGGTAACACACGTGCCCCTAGCGCTCAAACTGACGCCACTGGACGCACCATTGCCCAACGGCCTCAGAAGCGATCTCGTGTTCTCAATGACCGAGAGCTTCTCGTCGCGCTACATCAGAAACAGGATAAGCATCACAACTGGCTTAAGCGTCAGATGCAAAGCCTCCTGGTGGACGTCAATCGCATTCGCAATCTTGCCACCAAGAATGCCTTTGTTACACATGAAACCTGTCGGAGGTCTTGGAAGAGTTTGACATTGCTTAGTGCTGAAGCTGATTTGCAAGATGATGGCTTCACAGAAAGATTCAAGTTTGACTCAACTCCTCCAAGGAATGCTCACTTGTGTCGGATTCCCTCACTTGAAGACTCTGACTATTCGTCCTCAGCTGCGATGGTGAATGCCAGATTCCTCGATGACCAAGATGATACCACTTCACCTCCTCCAACTTTAGCGCGTGTCGACACTGCAGCGAGTTCTTCTACACCACCGAACCTCAACGACGACCCTGCTGCTTCGCCTACACCTCATGGGAACAAGTAGGCACTCTTTGTCTTCAAACCTTTTTGGTCCTTACTGACAAAAGGGGAGAAGCATATGAGTTGATAGTCTTCAAGCGGGTCCATATGGGTGGTTGCTTTACTTTTTGCTACTTTTGCCAAGTAACTCTCGCTTTTTGAAACATTTGGTTCTTTGAGTTGTAACACTTAAACTCGATGGTCGTCTGCTACTTATTTGCTATTCTGTGATGCGATGTTAAATTCCACATGTGCGATGATAACTTCCGCAGTTAGGTCATTTTGCAGACGTCCATTTTTCATTATGCATGTCATTATCTTCGTTATATCAAATCATGCATGATGAATTGTCATCATAAGTTGAAGAGGATCTCCACAAGTACAACCTGCCATGTGCATTTGCATTCCAAAACCAATTACTTATATGCACATCTTCAGGGGGAGCCTTTGCCACTTATGAAGACAATACCCTATCCTTTAAAATTTCACATATTTTATTCCCTGTTGAAAACTTCAACCAGTTTTTCATCAATCACCAAAAAGGGGGAGATTGTAAGTGCATCTAGTGCCACCCCTAGTTGGTTTTGGAGTATTGACGACAAACCTGGTTGAGGGACTAATGTGTTTGTGAGAATTGTAGGATAACACAGGTAGAAGTCCCTCATTGATTCGGTTTTCCTACAAGTGATGACCCCTAAAAATGTATGAAGGCATTGAAGACAAAGGTGGTACGTAAAGGTATTCACATTGAAGACTATGACAAGAGAAGACATTGTGTGAAGACTATGGAGCGCGAAGACTTAGTTGTTTCGTCGTTCTTTTTCGTGACTCATAGGAACCACCATACTGTTAAGTGGGGTCCAAGTGAACCAGTCAGAATGACTGAAGTGATGCTTAACCAAAATCCTATGTCTTCGAGCGAAGACAATGAGAGCAAATCTTATCCAGAGCTGGATGAGTTAGCTTTGCTTGTAGCCCAAGTAAAGTTGTTGTGTGTGTTTGAAATCTAACCCTTGGAACATGTGTCAGTTCCTTAGTGACCCAGGGTCATTTTGGACAAATCAGGTCGGGTTGACTAGTGGCTATATATAGCCCACCCCCTACACCATAAATTGGTTGGCTGCTCAGAGTTAGTGTACGGCTTTTGTCGTTTCAGAGCAACCCACCTCGAAGCCTTTGAGAGAGAATTCCTTGCGAGGACAAAGCCCTAAACACCCAGAGCCAAAGAGTGTTAGGCATCACTGAAGTCTTCCTGTCTGTGTGATCTGAAGACTTATTACACTTGAGGACTGTGAATCCTCCAGCCGGTTAGGCGCTGCGTTCTGAGCATCCAAGAGTCATTGTGGATCGCCGGTGAACAAAGTCTGTGAAGATTTGGAAGTCTACCTTGAAGACTTACCAGATTGATTGGGTGAGGACTGTGTGTCCTTAGCTCAAGGGGAATAAGGTGAAGACACGGTCTTCTGAGTTGAATCTCAGCCTCCCTAACCAGACGTACAGTTGTCACAGCAACTGGAACTGGTCCCACAAATCATTATCTTCAACAAGCCACTGGTTCTATCCTTCCCATCTCTTTATTTGCAGATTGGTCCTTGTGAAGTCATTGCCTGTTTGCATTATCTATTTGTCTTCACTGTGTGACTGCTTGTTCTGATTGGCTTCATATTATCTTCCATCCTGATCTATACTGCCTAGGTGCTATTAGTCTTTGTGCTTTCATTTCATTGAATACTTGACTATGGCTTGCTTAGTGTAGTCTACCTTCCGCTGCATGGTAATAGTTTTATTCCCATCGTTTGTCTTTGAAACTTCCATGTTTTGAAGACTTGCATAAAAATCGCCTATTCACCCCCCTCTAGTCGATCACTAGCACTTTCACATCCCCTCTTTCGTCTTCGTCTATCGGTAACTTTACTTGAGGCTATATTTTTATTCACCACATGATATGTGTTTTACTTGGAGCGTCTTGTATTATTTGAGTCTTTGATTTTTAGTTTACCACAATCATCCTTGCTGTACACACCTTTTGGGAGAGACACGCATGAATCGGAATTTATTAGAATGCTCTATGTGCTTCACTTTTATCTTTTGAGCTATACAATTTTGCTCTAGTGCTTCACTTATATCTTTTTAGAGCACGGTGGTGGTTTTATTTTATAGAAATTTTTGATCTCTCATTCTTCACTTATATTATTTTGAGAGTCTTTTAGAACAACAATATAATTTGCTTTGGTTATAAAACTAGTCCTAATATGATGGGCATCCAAGATGGGTATAATAAAAACTTTCATATAAAGTGCGTTGAATAGTAGGAGAAGTTTGATACTTGATGATTGTTTTGAGACATGAGGATGGGGATATTAGAGTCATGCTAGTTCAGTAGTTGTGAATTTGAGAAATACTTGTGTTGAGGTTTGCATGTCCCGTCGCATGCACGTATGGTAACCGTTGTGTAACAAATTTGAAGCATGAGGTATTTCTTTGATTGTCCTCCTTATGAGTGGCGGTCGGGGACGAGCGATGGTATTTTCCTACCAATCTATCCCCCTAGGAGCATGCGTGTAGTGCTTGGTTTTTGATGACTTGTAGATTTTTGCAATAAGTATGTGAGTTCTTCATGACTAATGATGAGTCCATGGATTATACGCACTCTCACCCTTCCACCATTGCTAGCCTCTCTACTATCACGCAACTTTCGCCGGTACCATAAACCCACCATTTACCTTCCTCAAAACAGCCACCATACCTACCTATTATGGCATTTCCATAGCCATTTCGAGATATATTGCCATGCAACTTTCCACCGTTCCGTTTATTATGACACACTCCATCATTGTCATATTTCCTTGCATGATCATGTAGTTGACATCGTATTTGTGGAAAAGTCACCGTTCATAATTTTTCATACATGTCACTCTTGATTCATTGCACATCTCGGTACACCGCTAGAGGCACACATATAGATTCATATTTTTGTTCTAAGTATCGAGTTGTAATCTTTGAGTTGTAAATAAATAGAAGTGTGATGATCATCATTATTAGAGCATTGTCCCATGTGAGGAAATGAAAAAAGGGATAAAGTCCAAATTAAAAAATAGAAAAGAAAAAAATGAGAGAAAAAGAGATAAGGGACAATGCTACTATCCTTTTTCCACACTTGTGCTTCAAAGTAGCACCATGATCTTCATGATAGAGAGTCTCTTATTTTGTCACTTTCATATACTAGTGGGAAATTTTCATTATAGAACTTGGCTTGTATATTCCAACGATGGGCTTCCTCAAATGCCCTAGGTCTTCGTGAGTAACCAAGTTGAATGTACACCCACTTAGTTTCTTTTGTTGAACTTTCATACATTTATAGCTCTAGTGCATCTGTTGCATGGCAATCCCTACTCACTCACATTGATACCTATTGATGGGCATATCCATAGCCTATTGATATGCCTAGTTGATGTGAGACCATCTTCCTCCTTTTTGTCTTCTCCACAACCACCACTCTATTCTAGCTATAGTGCTATGTCCATGGCTCACGCTCATGTATTGCATGAATGTTGAAAAAGTTCGAGATTACTAAAATATGAAACAATTGCTTGGCTTGTCATCGGGGTTGTGCATGATTTGAGTATTTTGTGTGACAGAGATGGAGCATGACCAAACTATATGATTTTGTAGGGATGAGCTTTCTTTGTCCATGTTACTTTGAGAGGACATAATTACTTTGTTAGTATGCTTGATGTATTACAATTTTTATGTCAATATTAAACTTTTGTCTTGAATCTTTCGGATCTGAACATTCATGCCACAATAAATAAAATTACACTGATAAATATGTTAGGTAGCATTCCACATCAAAAGTTTTTTTTTTATCATTTACCTACTCAAGGACGAGCGGGAATTAAGCTTGGGGATGCTTGATACGTCTCCAACGTATCTATAATTTTTCATTGTTCCATGCTATTATATTATCTGTTTTGAATGTTTAATGGGCTTTAATATGCTCTTTTATATTATTTTTGGGACTAACCTATTAACCGGAGGCCCGGTGCCAGTTTCTGTTTTTTTTCTTATTTCAGTGTTTCATAGAAAAGGAATATCAGACGGAATCCAAACGGAACGAAACCTTCGCGAGGATCTTTCTTGGAACAAACGCAAACCATGAGACTTGGAGTGGAAGTCTGGAACTCCGTGCAGCATCCATGAGATAAGAGGGCGCGCCCAGGGGGTAGGCACACCCCCACCCCCGTGGGCTCCACGGAGCTCCACCGACGTACTTCTTTCACCTATATATACTCTTATATGCTAAAAACATCAGGGGAGCCACAAAACCACTTTTCCACCGCCGCAACCTTCTATACCCGTGAGATCCCATCTGGGGCCTTTTCCAGTCATCTGCCGGAGGGGGAATCGATCACGGAGGGCTTCTACATCAACACCATAGCCTCTCCGATGATGTGTGAGTAGTTTACTACAGACCTTCGGGTCCATAGTTATTAGCTAGATTGCTTCTTCTCTCTCTTTGGTTCTTAATACAAAGTTCTCCTCGATGTTCTTGGAGATCTATTCGATGTAATAATTTTTGTGGTGTGTTTCCCGAGATCCGATGAATTGTGGATTTATGATCAAGTTTATTTATGAATAATATTTGGTTCTTCTCTGAATTCTTATATGCATGATTTGATATCTTTGCAAGTCGCTTCGAATTATCGGTTTAGTTTGTCCTAGTAGATTGATCTTTCTTGCAATAGGAGAAGTGCTTAGCTTTGGGTTCAATCTTGTGGTGTCCTTTCCCAGTGACAGTAGGGGCAGTAAGGCACATATTGTATTGTTTCCATTGAGGACAAAAAGATGGGGTTTATGTCATATTTCTTGAGTTTATCCCTCTACATCATGTCATCTTGCTTAATGCGTTACTCTGTTCTTATGAACTTAATACTCTAGATGCATGCTGGATAGCGGTCGATGTGTGGAGTAATAGTGGTAGATGCAGAATCGTTTCGATCTACTTGACATAGATGTGATGCATACATTCATGATAATTGCCTTAGATATCTTCATAAATATGCACTTTTCTATCACTTGCTCGGCAGTAATTTGTCCACCCACCATAATACAAGCTATCATGAGAGAAGCCACTAGTGAAACCTATGGCCTTGGGGTCTCTTTCTTATTATATTGCATCTCTTTTATTATCGCATCTAGTTTACTATTTTGCAATCTTTACTTTCCAATCTATACAACAAAATACCAAAAATATTTATCTTATTATCTCTATTAGATGTCACTTTCGCAAGTGATCGTGAAGGTATTGACAACCCCTTTATCGCGTTGGTTGCGAGGTTCTTGATCGTTTGTGCAGGTACTAGGTGACTTGTGTGTTGTCTCCTACTGGATTGATACATTGGTTCTCAAAAACTGAGGGAAATACTTACGCTACTTTGCTGCATCACCCTTTCCTCCTCAAGGGAAAACCAACATATGCTCAAGAGGTAGCATGTCCCGAAGGGCCTCTCCATGACATGGAGAGGTGCGGGAAGCTGTGAAGGTGGCATCAGAGGGCAATACCTCTGCAGCCGAAAACATGGGGGAGCAAACCCCCATGGGGACTAGCAACGGGGGCCATGCCCAATTCGGCCCCCAACCAAATATCATTCCGGAGGCAGATACGGCTCCGGAATCAGGCGAGCAGCCTCCTTCGAAGGAAGGGGGTGCGTCGACTCCACCGGCGACCTCTATCAATCCGGAGGCACCAGACACTCTGATGGAAGCGCTTCAGAGCGCCTCTATCATTGAGGAACATCGTACCCTTATGGGTGCGATGGTTGAAATGGTTCGGTCCGCTAAGAGCGGATTGAACGAGGCCTATACTAGCCTTCTGACGGGCTTTGAGGTACGTGGTTTAAATAAACAGAATGCCTGTGTATAGTCAGTAGCCCCTGAGACTCCGTTCGGCATTCGCGAAGAAAATCCCGAACATAGGATCGAATAATTCACAGGAGATTAACATACATTTGTATTTGAACAAACAGGCGTCGAAGTTGGCAGCAGCTGCCCATGCCGATGAAGTTTCCGAACTAAAGCGGCGGCTGGAGCAGGCCAATGAAGAGCTCATCCGCACAAACAAACTGTTGGCGGAGAATCAAGGTACGCAATTCACATTTGACATGATATGGCTTGTTGTTGTGCTACATTGCTGAGTTTTGTAATTATGCTCACAATTGACGCGTCTGAGGTCGAGACCCTCAAGAACGCGCTGGCCGAGGCCAAGAAGGAGGCGAAGGGGGAATGAGCCACCCGCCAAAAGCATGAATCACGGGTGGAGGAACTTCATCAAGAGCTCAAGGATGCCATAGGCAAACGTGAGTCCGTAGAGTGCAAGCTTTCGGATTGAGATTCTGAACTTGTTGAGGCCCTCCAGAGCATGAAGGCAGCCCAGGTTTAAGCCTAAGGTGCATGCCGGGAGATCCAAGAAGCAAAGCAGATCGCGACGGGTAAGGCTTTTAACATGCAAAGAAAATTTGTAAGGAGGAGGTACATATTACTGACCCGCGTTTGGAGCTCTCCAGGGGCGTTTGTGGATCTACCCCGTAGTATTGCCGATGCTGCGGAGTTCTTTCGAGCCGAAGAGGGGAGTTGAACGGAGAAGCTATTCTTGTCGCAGTACCTTGCACCAGAGCATCCGGTACCCTTCAGTGATCAGCTGAAACAACTGACCGAGCTGCATAGGGTGGCCGAACTAGCCATGAAGGATGTTATAGTCTGACTTTGGCCAGCCGAACCCATACCCGGCAGTTACTTCGGGCTCGTGAAGCGGCTCGTTAGCGCCTGCCCCCGTCTTGATGTCATAAAGCGGTCGGCTTGTATCGAAGGTGCCCGGATGGCCTTCGCCCGTGTCAAGGTGCAGTGGGCAAAGATGAACGTTGTTAAGCTGGCAACCGAGGGACCACCCACGGGAAAAGAGCACCGCACGCCTGAGGTATTTCGATCAAGTCTTGGAGGGTTGCCGCGTTGTAGAGGGCCAGTGTTCAAAGGACACTATTTTCAAATGAATGTACGTGTAATGCCCGTACTTTGTATTATAAAACAAGGCTTATGTGTAATGTGTTGTTTGTTTTATTTTGAAATCCTTTCCTCATGTGTGGCCGTTTACGACATCTGAGAGTTGGCCAGTCGTCGGCTTCAGCCCCCATGTAGGTAGTATGGGGGTGTTTGGAATGGCACCTAGACACACTTGACCCAACCCGTGTGGTCCTTGAAGGAGGTGTCAGTGTGGCGAACCAGGCAATCAGACTATGTGGCTTTATCGGTCTCACTTAGCCATAGGAGTTTGACAATGAGGTTTATAGGCGCAGCCCCTGGTGTTGCTCGATTATCCGAACTTGGGTGATGTAGACGCCTGACCGGGCATAGACTGGCCCTTCGCATAATGTGGGCAAAATCGCAAGAGATTTGTAGTTAGCGTCGAATAGCTGACCAGCTCTCGCCGCACCATGACATTCAGTTTTTGGCTTTCTCTACTGAGGTGTTTATCCGGATGAGCCGGAAACACAATCACAGTAGTACTCCCTTTACTGCCCTAGCCGAACAAGCGAAACATAAGGCAGTAACCACAGGAGCCGGGCAACCCAACTATTGACCAAAGACATGATTCAGAGCCGATGCATATAATACTATATTCATGACACCGAATTTGCACTGTAAAAGTGTTTCAGACTTGTTTTAGTTTTAAGACATGTACGTGGCTGAATGGAGCCCCTGGCGATTTAGGTCGTACTAAGGTGTACATGGCAATCAGACGAGAAAAAAAAGGAAGGAATACATATTAGGAAATAAGCCAGTACCGAGTACGTTGGGCGAAGGACTGTTTCCATTATAGTCTAATTGATATTTTAAAATGTATTCTTACCAATGATGCGACAAGCATCCAGGCTATTTTACATGCCGAATACCAGGGAAAGCTGAGAATGGGTCCTAAAGAGGAAGAGGCGATCTTTAAAGATCCTTTAGATACTCGGCCGCACGTATGCGTTGCGTTGCTCCTTGGTGTGTGATCCTTCAAGAGGATCAACGACCAGTTTTTTAGAAAGGGACTGGAAATGGTGCCCTTGGTACCATCAAAAGTTGACGTGGGTTTAAGGAACCTAAAAAAAGAAAAAGAAAAGGAAAAGAGAAATGATATGGTGGTCCACATAGGGTCGAGCCGTATTGTGGATTTTATTTTTAATATGCCTCTGTCTTTGCCCATGGTATCTTCAGTGCATAGTTATGTACGCATGGTATATATGCTGCGATGCGGTTGGGGCTAAGACGGAGGTCGAACTGCTAATCGAGCTCCTGACGGTCTTGATCGTCGCTCTGCAGGGTGGTCCGGACGCGTTTAACAGTGTCTGGGGGCTTGACTGCCGATGTAGTATTTGGCTTGATAAGGCCATTCTGGACTTCCGCTGCAAGGGCCGCGGTGTGCTCCTTAGTACGAAGGGAGCGCCCCGTGTTTCCATTGACTGTTATGACACCACAGGGTCCAGGCATCTTAAGTTTGAGGTAGGCATAGTGCGGGATTGCGTTGAAGCAAGCGAACGCGGTTCGTCCAAGCAGTGCATGATAGCCACTTCAAAAGGGGACAATGTCGAAGATCAAGTCTTTGCTTCGGAAGTTGTCTGGTGAGCCAAAGACGACTTATAATGTGATTGAGCCCGTGCAACGGGCCTCTACTCCAGGTATTACTCCTTTAAAGGTAGGTTTGGTGGGTTTAATTCTTCACGAATCAATACCCATTTCACGGACCGTGTCCTGATAGAGCAAGTTAAGACTGCTACCACCGTCCATGAGGACTCGCGTAAGGTGGAATCCATCGATAATTGGGTCGAGGACCAATGTGGCTAAGCCTCTGTGACGGATAATAGTCGGATGGTCTCTGTGATCAAAATTGATCGGGCAGGCTGACCATGGGTTGAATTTTGGGAAGACTGGCTCTATCGCGTAGACGTCCCTCAGAGCATGCTTGCGCTCCCGTTTGGGGATATGAGTAGCGTATATCATATTCACCGTTTTGACTTCAGGGGGAAACTTCTTCTGTCCCCATGTATTCGGCGGATGAGGTTCGTCATCATCGTCCTCGCTAGGCGACCCCTTCTCCTTATGTTCGGTATTCAGCTTACCGGCCTGTTTGAGACCCAACAGCTTCTGTGGGTATGGTTGGCAGGCTTGTTTGGGGTGCCATGAATCTGGCAAGGTCGATCGAGTATTTTGTCCAAGTTAGATGAACCACCTTTGTTCTTTTTGAATGACCTCTTCCTTTGACTGGATTTAGAGCCACTAAATCCAGCGTTGACTGCTGTATCTTCGATATTATCATTGTTGCTCCGATGCTTGTCTTTGTCGTGTCGGGGCCTGCCGTTGCCGTTTCTGGTTTCAGCGGTACCTGCGTTGTTGGTACCATTATTGTTGCGAGCTAACCAGCTATCCTCTCCCATGCAAAAGCGGGTCATGCGTGCTGTAAGGGCTTCCATGGACTTTGGCTTCTCTTGGCCGAGGTGTCAGGCGAGCCATTCATCCCGGATGCTGTGTTTGAAGGCTGCTAGGGCTTCAGCGTCCGGACATTTGACAATTTGGTTCTTTTTAGTTAAGAACCTTGTCCATAGTTTCCGGGCTGACCCTCCGGGTTGCTGAACTATGTGATTGAGGTCATCGGCGTCCGGGGGCCGTACATAAGTACCCTGGAAGTTGTCTCTAAAGGCATCTTCCGGATCTTCCCAGGTGCCAATAGAATTCTCTGGGAGGTTGTTTAACCAGTGTCGAGCTAGTCCCTTTAATTTGAGCGGGAGGTACTTGATGGCATGTAGATCGTCACCGCGAGCCATGTGAATATGGAGAAGAAAATCTTCTATCCAGACTGCGGGATCTGTCATGTCATCATATGATTCGAAGTTAACGGGTTTAAACCCTAGTGGGAACTGATGTTCCATTACTTCGTCGGTGAAGCATAGGGGGAGTGCGGCGCCTCTGTACCGGGCGACGTAACGGTGTAGTTCGGGAGGAGGCTGTATGCGGTTTTCGGCCCGTGCGAGGTTGTTTTTGTCGTGCCAAGTCTGATGGTCATCATCGCGCGTTGGAGCACGCCCCCTTGATCTGTAGATTGATCTGGTCTGACCGACCCTATTGTCCAGGTCCTATCGTAGGTCATAGGTGTACCCTGGGGCCGCTGATTCTCTGCCTTTACAGCGAGGTGGAGAGGGGTGGTGTTCGGCTTGAGAGGCGCTCTGTCCTAGCCATGTGGCGGTCGGTCAGGTCTGTCAGCATCGCGCATTGGCGGTATGGGCTCCGGGGCCTCATCGTTAATTTGTGGCAGTAGCTTGCGGTTCGGATAGCTCTTTGGGGGTGCAAGGCTGTATTCCTCGGCTGCCAGGATGTTAGTCCATCTGTCCTTGAGCAAATCCTGATCAGCTTGAAGCTGTTGCTGCCTCTTTTTCAGGCTTCTCGTAATGGCGATTAGTTGGCGCTTAAAGCGCTCTTGTTTGAGGGGTTCCTCTGGCATGATGAAGTCTTCGTCGCCGAGGGTCACATCCTCTTTGGAGATCGGTAGGTAATTACTATCCTCTGAGTCCTCGTTCCCAACAGGATCGTCGGGGTTTACTTGTCCATCCTCCCAATCATCATGTTTGGATGTTGGATCTACGGGGGCTTCAGGGTCTTCGGCGTTCTCTGGAGTGTTATTCTCTTTGGTGTCGGTATTGCTATCTTTTTGGCGATACGATTTTGAGCGGCACCGCTGGCGTCGATGTTCGGGAGGTGCTTCGGCAGGCTTGTCCTCAACCGGATTGTCCTTGTCGTCGTTTCCATCCTCTTTGGGTGTATCCACTATGTACACGTCGTATGTGGAGGTGGTCGTTCATCGTCCGGTAAACGGAGGGTTTTGTTCGTCTCTGGCATTGTCGTCCATACCATCGATGTCTTCGGAGGCGTAATCCATCATGTCGGTTAAATCTTTGACAGTGGCTATGAAGTGGGTGGTGGGTGGGACGTAAAATTCCCCGCTCTCAGCCCCTAGTCTGGGCTGGGCGTAGTTCGGAGGCGATCCTTCCGTAATGGCGAGTGATTGCATTAAGTCCAGGGCCTTGTTTAAAGGTGAGGGTTGGACAGAGAAACGAGAGTCCGTGGGGCTGTCCAGAGTCGGAGTCTCCTGGCGGTGCCCTCTTGACACAGACCTCGAGAGTTCGGACCTAGAGTCCGGCGGAGTGTCCGGAGCTTCTCCGGCAGCAAGCTCCATAAGTGCAAAGAGTCTGGCGGGCTCCAGACTCCTGTCTTCGGACCTGTTGGCCTACTCCGGATCTAAGGCCATATCGGCAATTGGGGCCGCGAACCCTTTGAAGATCAAATCTCCTTGGATATCAGCGACATAGTTTAAGTTCCCGAAACTGATCTGATGACCAAGGGCGTGGCTGTCGATCTGCTCAAGATGACCAACACGAAAATTTGGCCCGGGGAAAAAATCTCCCCTGAAACAGCATCATTGTGGATGATCGAACAAGCCATTGGATCCTTCGTCGATGACACAGAGGAACTCTCAATGAAAGCACCAATGTTGGTGTCAAACCCGGTAGATCTCGGGTAGGGGGTCCCGAACTGTGTGTCTAAGGATCGAAGGTAACATGAGGTAGGGGACACGGTGTTTACCCAGGTTCGGTCCCTCTTGATGGAGCTAAAACCCTACGTCCTGCTTGATTGACTTTGATGAGTATAGGGGTTACAAGAGTTGATCTACCACGAGATCGTAATGGCTAAACCCTAGATGTCTAGCATGTATGATTATGACTGCCTCTATGGACTAAACCCTCCAGTTTATATAGATATCGGAGCGGCCTAGGGTTGTACAGAGTCGGTTTACAAATAAAGGAATCTTCATATCCGAACACCAAGCTTGCCATCCACGCAAAGGAGAGTCCCATCTGGACACGGGGGAAAGCCTTCTATCTTGTATCTTCGCGGGCCATTAGTCCGGCCCATGTTGCATAGCCTGGACGCCCGAGGACCCCCTAATCCACGACTCCCTCAAGGGGGGTTGGGGCGGTTAGACGCGGGCGTGGTGGTGGTATTGGTTTTGAACCGTTTCAGGTGTAGTACTGGTAGTTTGCAAAACTACTCAATTATTGCACTCAGTTTCCAAGAAAATGTGGTAAAAAACATTACTCCACAACCCGCTTCCCTTCTCCTTCCTCTTCCACCGCCCGCGCACGTCTGCGGGAAGAGACCGGTCAACCCTTATATAGGAGTGCTAGCACAAAAAGATGCATGCATGACCACTAAAATTTCCAAATTAAAACGCGCTCCGACAGGTGTATGGCGTATGTCGTTACCTTCGGCCGGGCCATGTCTACCGGGCTACGGCAACCAGAGAAGAGGCGGCAGGAGGGGAATGAATGCAACTACTGTTTGGGTTCGTCATCCGGCTTAAAGAAATGTGCACCATCACGTGTACCCGCAGGTGCACAAATTCTAACATACGTGTCTGCTTAAGTGGGCATCACGTAACTGGTGTGTGTGAGAGATTCTGAGAGACAGAGTGCGTGTGTGCGACTCTACTCTTCGGACATGTACTCAAACTTTTTCATCGGGATATAAGTATAATGGTATTACACTTTTGCTAGTGATTTACGTGGCCATGTTAACGTGGTTGTGTAAAAAATGTCACTTCTTGCTCGTGATTTGCGTTATATAATTACTAGCAAGATGCTTGTGCATTGTACATAACATCAATATGCATTATTTTAGAAAACATCTGTTGTGATTGACCCATGCAGGAGTAATCCCATGTGTAAAAACTAATGATATCTCGAGAATTTTATCGGAAAGCTGGTATCTCGATAATTTCATCGAAAAAATGAAAGATGAGAGATGAGGTGAGGAGGAGTGGAGCGTGGTGGTGACTGGTGGTCGGACTGGCGAAGGCATGGGGATGGACGGCGCCGGCAGGCGACAACGGCCACAGTGCTAGATTGTTCCAGATACTTCCTTTCTTAATTGCTAAGCAATGAGGTTGTGGGAGATAAGGATGAATGAGGCAAGGCCTTGTCTGTAAGCGCATAATTAGTTTGGTGCCAAAAATAGGCATGCCAATGTTTGGCATTGTGCCAAATATTCGCTACTAGTTGGTTGGTTACCGAGTTGTGTTGCCTATCTCACATAAAGTTGCCAATATTCGGCAAGTCTTGGTATTGCCAATATTTGGCAATTCCAACATTTGGCTAGCCAAATATTGGAAGCAAACCAATCATGCTCTAAATGTGGAGAGAGGTGCGGGTATCTTTTGTAAAATTGTTATACTTTGCTTTCTATCCGTCAGATATAGATTGGACGGTCTATATTACAAGATGGCAGGCACACCATCATCACCAACTCGTTTTTTATAAGAGTAGAGATGATAAGTTTGCTAACTACTAAAGTAAAGTGGAATTTTTCCATGTTATACAAGTAAATTAAGGTGATTGCTTATCATACGGGTAGGGTTGGACGAAGGGTGGTAGGAACAAATGCTCCGCCTAGAGCATGTGTGTGTGAGATGGAGTCTTAGTGTGTGTGTGGGGGTGCGTGTGTGTGTGTGTGACGCGGGGTCCTCGGTGGTGGATGTAATTTAAGTGTGCGTGGCTTCATCATTGAGAGGTGATGTGTATGGCAGAGGTCACCAACGAGGGGGTGCGAGAGAGAAAAGGCCTGTAGAGAGGGAAGAGCAAGCGTGTGCGCGTGAGAGGAGTCGATATCGAGAGATGTGTTTGTTCGAGAGACACCGATGAAGACTACTATATATCGATGGTGCATGTAGGAGGGAATTAAACTAAGGGATGGTCTTATTGGTTTTGGGGATATAGGGGAAGAGTGAGAGAGGGGGGTAGCTAGAAGGAGATTGTTAAGTGTGAGTGTGCGTTTTACCCATCCAAGCGGAAGTTATGTGCACACAAGAAGAGAACGATTAGATGTGGCATTTGGGTTGAGGGTAATTAACTATGTATGGAGACATAGGAGACCTTGAACATGCATGTGTGAGAGGTATACATGTATACGTGGGATGTGTGTGCGCGCACGAGCATGATCGAGATAAAATAAAGAAGACATAAGTCATAAGATCGACGACATGGGAGAGACAGATCGGTATGACAATATGCATGCATGTGAGAGTGCAGGGAAGAAGGCTCGATAATTGAGCATGTGTTTTTGTCTTTAAGAGATAGTGGCGTGGGCTGGAGCATGCATCTATGGCAAGCAGAGGGAGCGAGACACAAGGATTGTGCAAAAGAGATCAACCTATAAATGTATGTATGGAGAGACATATATAGTGTGGGTGATAGGAAGCAAGAGTGCGTGCGAGAAAGAAATGTTGACGGAGAAACTACGGATAGATACATAGATAGAGATGCTAGCTAGAGGGACATCGGCTAGTTTGAGTGTTGGAGATGACTGTCGGGTGGTTCAGAGGGTGAAGTTATGTGTGTATGAGAGAAAGATAAAAAGAGGGCACTTGACTGCATGTAGAGAGAAACATATATAGTGTGCATGATAGGAAGCAAGAGTGAGGGCGAGAAAGAAGGTTGATGAAGAAACAGATAAATAGAAAGATAAAGATGCTAGCTAGTGTGTGTTAGAGATAGGAGTCGAGTGGATCAGAAGGCAGAGTTATGTGTGTGGGTGTGAGAGAGATAGAGAGAGGGTTCATTTGTGTCACATACAAACAAATATCAGAGAGAAATGAGATCCCGAGAGATGGAGTTTTGGGTCTGCGAGAGAGAAAGATATTTCACAATGAGAGTGATAGCTAGAGAGCATATGAGGGAATGCAAGATATCTCTAGGGAGAGAGAGTGTGTGAGCGACATACAAGAGAATGGTGGAGAGATATGATACCCTGGGAGACAGAGTTTATGTTTGTGTGTGAGAAAGAGATATTTAAGAGGAAGAGTTGTAGCTTCTCATACCTAAGGAGCGAAAGACATCTCTGTGTGAGAGGGGGTGTTTTTGTGTGAGAGAGATATTTAAGAGGATGAGTCGTAGGCACACAGGGGAATAGTAGAGAGAAATGATACCTCGGGAGACGAAGTTTGTGTTTCTGTGAGAGAAAGAGATTTCACATGAAGAATCATAGTTAGAGACACATAGCAGGGAGCAAGATATACTTAGAGAGAGATAGAGTGATGAAGGTCGAGGGAGAGAGTACCGTCAGTGTGTTGCGAAGATAAAAAATCATTGTCGACATACAGGTAGCATGAGGGATATCCGAGAGACGATGAACGTGTATAGGTCTAGAGAGATACTCCTATATAAGCATGAGTGATAGCTATATGAGACAAATATCGGGATTAAAGGGGATTCAAATATTTAAACCGGAGATCATGACATGCATATTCATTTGAATTTGGAGACACGTGTAATGTTATATAGTTTATCAATATTAGTGATCCATAGATTCTTTAATTAGAGACAATGCATGATTAATATGAAATTAATGTCTAAACGGGATTCCACTATATGTTGCATGTGTGAAACACATTATACATGTTTGAGAAGTAAAAAACCCGCATGAAACACACATTAATTGGCGACAGTTAACGAGGAATGCATCCATTGGATTTCAAATTAAAGTGGTTTCAAATATTTGGAAATCCAAATTAAAATGGATACAACCTTATGAATCTGATATTATGCCATTTGTAAACCATATTTATGTATAAAGGGTGTTGTGCTTTTGAAAGTATATATAAAAAATGATGTATATAGAATTTTATTCCAATCTAAAATGGATCATGCCCGAACAAAAATAGAATACAAACTGGATTCGAATTGAGTTGGCACGGTAAATGTGCACTCTTGCTCTGCAAAAATTTGAAAGAAGCAGGGAAAGTCGCAGTAACCGCCCGAAACCAAAATCCCTGACACGCAAAGCCTATCGGCTCGATTTCTATAGGTTTCGATAGGGGTAGGTTTGTAATTCACTCAAACATGACATAACTGCCTCTCACCTGGATTCATACACGGTGGGCGCCAAAACACAGTGTCTCCTCGGCCGAAATCAACACCCTCCCCGATTCATACACGGTGGGTGCCAAAAACAAACTCTCATCGACAAATATTCAGTTGCAAGATTACCGTCCTATCCCCAACCGACAAATATTGCTGTGATGTAGGAAATTTTAAACAGGGGGCTAAGTTTGTAAATTTCCTTGCATTTGAGACAAGCACGCCCTGAAGACATGGTTCCCCCTTCCTATCTGCCTCCATTTCCCCATTCGTACTCCATGGGCGCCAAAACACCCTCTCCACCCCAGCCTCCTCCGTCCGCCACCCCATCCACTGCCGTCCTCCTCCACCATGCCTGAGCTGATACCCCGATGTCGTCGTCCATTACAAGAGATCGACCTCTCTCATCCACGGCTTCGGACCGAGATCCTTGCATCCCGTCTTCTCCCTTCATCCCCGCCGTCGCCCACCTTGCCGACGCCGCTCCTACGACCGTCTCGTCCACCGCGCCCCGCCCCCACCATCTACCCTCCTAGATCTGCTTCCACGCCACCGACAGCCATCACTACCGCAGCACCATCAAACTCTCAGCAGATGCATACACGGCGCCACACCAGAGGCGTTACTCTTTTGTATCTGCTCAACTTATTTATCACAGCAAGAAAATAGATCGCCACTGCTATACTCTGATTTCTTGTCCATCACTTACTTGTTAGTTGAAAACAAACATTGGTTGCGAAGTTGCCTTTGTCCGGTTTGCACCTTCAGATCTGCCATGGCACGCTCAACACTATACTAGCAATGCTTATGGTTTTCCCCTTTTATATTCGACACTAGTTAAATGACAATAGACTAAATTTCAAAATTGGGTCAGTCGATTTTTGAGAGCTCGCTAGAGTTTGCCGGTGCGAAGGAAGGGGCTCGGGTGGGGATGATGGTTGTGGGGGTAATGGTGGGGCCCCTCCTAACGTAGAAAACTCGACACGGGTGGGGCGAGGGTGGGGGTGGGGCTGGCGAAGGAACACAGGCGGTGGTGGCGGTTCATGGGAGGGCGGGGGGCGGGGTCGGCGGCCCGTGCGGTGTTCTTGAAGGAAATATGCCCTAGAGGCAATAATAAAGTTATTATTTATTTCCTTATATCATGATAAATGTTTATTATTCATGCTAGAATTGTATTAACCGGAAACATAATACTTGTGTGAATACATAGACAAACATTGTGTCACTAGTATGCCTCTACTTGACTAGCTCATTGATCAAAGATGGTTATGTTTCCTAGCCATAGACATGAGTTGTCATTTGATTAACAGGATCACATCATTTGGAGAATGATGTGATTGACTTGACCCATCCCGTTAGCTTAGCACTTGATCGTTTAGTTTGTTGCTATTGCTTTCTTCATGACTTATACATGTTCCTATGACTATGAGATTATGCAACTCCCGTTTACCGGAGGAACACTTTGTGTGCTACCAAACGTCACAACGTAACTGGGTGATTATAAAGGTGCTCTACAGGTGTCTCCAAAGGTACATGTTGGGTTGGCGTATTTCGAGATTAGGATTTGTCACTCCGATTGTCGGAGAGGTATCTCTAGGCCTCTCGGTAACGCACATCACTTAAGCCGTGCAAGCATTGCAACTAAATGAGTTAGTTGCGGGATGATCTTTTACAGAACGAGTAAAGAGACTAGCCGGAAACGAGATTGAACTAGGTATTAAGATACCGACGATCGAATCTCGGGCAAGTAACATACCGATGAGAAAGGGAACAACGTATGTTGTTATCCGGTCTGAACGATAAAGATCTTCGTAGAATATGTAGGAGCCAATATGAGCATCCAGGTTCTGCTATTGGTTATTGACCGGAGACGTGTCTCGGTCATGTCTACATTGTTCTAGAACCCATAGGGTCCGCACGCTTAACGTTACGATGACAGTTTCATTATGAGTTTATATGTTTTGATGTACCAAAGGTTGTTCGGAGTCCCGGATATGATCACTGACATGATGAGGAGTCTCGAAATGGTCGAGACATGAATATTGATATATTGGAAGCCTATGTCTGGACATCGGAAGTGTTCCGGGTGAAATCGGCATTTTACCGGAGTACCGGGAGGTTACCGGAACCCCCCGGTAACCTAATGGGCCTTAATGGGCCTAGTGGAGGAAGATGAGAGGAGGCCAAGGGGCAGCCACGCGCCCCTCCCCCCAAGTCCAAATTGGACAAGGAGGGGGGGTGGCGCCCCCCCTTTCCTTTCCCCTCTCTCTCTTTCCCCCCAAGTCCTAGTCCAACACGGAAAAGGGGGGAGTCCTACTCCCGGTAGGAGTAGGACTCCTCCTGGCACGCCCCTTGCCTGGCCGTACCTCCTCCCCCTTGCTCCTTTATATACGGGGGCACCCCATAGACACAATAATTGATCATTGATCTCTTAGCCGTGTGCGGTGCCCCCCTCCACCATAATCCTCGGTAATATTGTAGCGGTGGTTAGGCAAAGCCCTGCGATGGTAGAACATCAAGATCGTCACCACGTCGTCGTGCTGACGGAACTCTTCCCCGACATTCTGCTGGATCGGAGTCCAGGGATCGTCATTGAGCTGAACGTGTACTAGAACTCGGAGGTGCCGTAGTTTCGGTGCTTGATCGGTCGGGCCGTGAAGATGAACGACTACATCAACCGCATTGTACTAACGCTTCCGCTTTCGGTCTACGATGGTACGTGGACAACACTCTCCCCTCTCGTTGCTATGCATCACCATGATCTTGCGTGTGCATAGGAATTTTTTTGAAATTACTACGTTCCCCAATAGTGATATCCGAGCCTGGTTTTATGCGTTGATGTTATATGCATGAGTAGAACACAAGTGAGTTGTGGGCGATATAAGTCATACTGCTTACCAGCATGTCATACTTTGGTTCGGCGGTATTGTTGGATGAAGCGGCCCAGACCGACATTACGCGTACGCTTACGCGAGACTGGTTCTACCAACGTGCTTTGCACACAGGTGGCTGGCGGGTGTCAGTTTCTCCAACTTTAGTTGAACCGAGTGTGGCTACGCCCGGTCCTTGCGAAGGTTAAAACAGCACCAACTTGACAAACTATCATTGTGGTTTTGATGCGTAGTTAAGAATGGTTCTTGCTAAGCCCGTAGCAGCCACGTAAAACTTGCAACAACAAAGTAGAGGACGTCTAACTTGTTTTTGCAGGGCATGTTGTGATGTGATATGGTCAAGACATGATGCTAAATTTTATTGTATGAGATGATCATGTTTTTTAACCAAGTTATCGGCAACTAGCAGGAGCCATATGGTTGTCGCTTTATCGTATGCAATGCAATCACCCTGTAATGCTTTACTTTATCACTAAGCGGTAGCGATAGTCATAGAAGCATAAGATTGGCGAGACGACAACGATGCTACAATGGAGATCAAGGTGTCGCGCCGGTGACGATGGTGATCGTAACGGTGCTTCAGAGATGGAGATCACAAGCACAGGATGATGATGGCCATATCATATCACTTATATTGATTGCATGTGATGTTTATCTTTTATGCATCTTATCTTGCTTTCATTGACGGTAGCATTATAAGATGATCTCTTACTAAATGTCAAGATAAAAGTGTTCTCCCTGAGTATGCACTGTTGCCAAAGTCCGTCGTGCCCAGACACCACGTGATGATCGGGTGTGATAAGCTCTATGTCCATCTACAATGGGTGCAAGCCAGTTTTGCACACGCAGAATACTCAGCTTAAACTTGACGAGCCTAGCATATGCAGATATGGCCTCGGAACACTGAGACCGAAAGGTCAAGCGTGAATCATATAGTAGATATGATCAACATAGTGATGTTCACCATTGAAAATTACTCCATTTCACGTGATGATCAGTTATGGTTTAGTTGATTTGGATCACGTGATCACTTAGAGGATTAGAGGGATGTCGTTCTAAGTGGGAGTTCTTAAGTAATATAATTAATTGAACTTAAATTTATCATGAACTTAGTTCCTGATAGTATCTTGCTTGTTTATGTTTGATTGTAGATAGATGGCCCGTGCCGTTGTTCCGTTGAATTTTAATGCGTTCATTGAGAAAGCAAATTTGAAAGATGATGGTAGCAATTAAACAGAATGGGTCCGTAACTTGAGGATTATCATCATTGCTGCACAGAAGAATTACGTCCTGGAAGCACCGCTGGGTGCCAGGCCTGCTACTGGAGCAACACCAGATGTTATGAACGTCTGACAGAGCAAAGCTGATGACTACTCGATAGTTCAGTGTGCCATGCTTTACGGCTTAGAACCTGGTCTTCAACGACGTTTTGAACGTCATGGAGTATATGAGATGTTCCAGGAGTTGAAGTTAATATTTCAAGCAAATGTCCGGATTGAGAGACATGAAGTCTCCAATAAGTTCTATAGCTGCAAGATGGAGGAGAATAGTTCTGTTAGTGAACATATACTTAGAATGTCTGGGTACCATAATCACTTGACTCAGCTGGGAGTTAATCTTCCGGTTGATAGTGTCATTGACAGAGTTCTTCAATCACTGCCACCAAGCTACAAGAGCTTCATGATGAACTATAATATGCAAGGAATGAATAAAACAATTCCCGAGCTCTTCGTAATGCTAAAGGCTGCGGAGGTAGAAATCAAGAAGGAGCATCAAGTGTTGATGGTCAACAAGACCACTAGTTTCAAGAAAAGGGGCAAAGGGAAGAAGAAGGGGAACTTCAAGAAGAACATCAAGCAAGTTGCTGCTCAGGAGAAGAAACCCAAATCTGGACCTAAGCCTGAAACTGAGTGCTTCTACTGCAAGCAGACTGGTCACTGGAAGCGGAACTGCCCCAAGTATTTGGCGGATAAGAAGGATGGCAAGGTGAACAAAGGTATATGTGATATACATGTTATTGATGTGTACCTTACTAGAGCTCGCAGTAGCACCTGGGTATTTGATACTGGTTCCGTTGCTAATATTTGCAACTCGAAACAGGAACTACGGATTAAGCGAACACTGGCGAAGGACGAGGTGACGATGCGCGTGGGAAATGGTTCCAAAGTTGATGTGATCGCGGTCGTCACGCTACCTCTACATCTACCTTCGGGATTAGTATTAGACCTAAATAATTGTTATTTGGTGCCAGCGTTAAGCATGAACATTATATCTGGATCTTGTTTGATGCGAGACGGTTATTCATTTAAATCTGAGAATAATGGTTGTTCTATTTATATGAGTAATATCTTTTATGGTCATGCACCCTTGAAGAGTGGTCTATTTTTGATGAAACTCGATAGTAGTGATACACATATTCATAATGTTGAAACTAAAAGATGCGGAGTTGATAATGATAGTGCAACTTATTTGTGGCTCTGCCGTTTAGGTCATATCGGTGTAAAGCGCATGAAGAAACTCCATACTGATGGACTTTTGGAACCACTTGATTATGAATCACTTGGTACTCGCGAACCGTGCCTCATGGGCAAGATGACTAAAACGCCATTCTCCGGTACTATGGAGAGAGCAACAGATTTGTTGGAAATCATACATACAGATGTATGTGGTCCGATGAATGTTGAGGCTCGTGGCGGATATCGTTATTTTCTCACCTTCACAGATGATTTAAGCAAATATGGGTATATCTACTTAATGAAGCATAAGTCTAAAACATTTGAAAAGTTCAAAGAATTTTAGAGTGAAGTTGAAAATCATCGTAAACAAGAAAATAAAGTTTCTACGATCTGATCGTGGAGGAGAATATTTGAGTTATGAGTTTGGTCTACATTTGAAACAATGTGGAATAGTTTCGCAACTCACGCCACCCGGAACACCACAGCGTAATGGTGTGTCCAAACGTCATAATCGTACTTTACTAGATATGGTGCGATCTATGATGTCTCTTATAGATTTACCGCTATCATTTTGGGGTTATGCTTTAGAGACGACCGCATTCACGTTAAATAGGGCACCATCAAAATCCATTGAGACGACGCCTTATGAACTGTGGTTCGGCAAGAAACCAAAGTTGTCGTTTCGGAAAGTTTGGGGCTGCGATGCTTATGTGAAAAAGCTTCAACCTCATAAGCTCGAACCCAAATCGGAGAAATGTGTCTTCATAGGATACCCAAAGGAGACTGTTGGGTACATCTTCTATCACAGATCCGAAGGCAAGACATTCGTTGCTAAGAATGGATCCTTTCTAGAGAAGGAGTTTCTCTCGAAAAAAGTGAGTGGGAGGAAATTAGAACTTGATGAGGTAACTATACCTGCTCCCTTATTGGAAAGTAGTACATCAACTTCATAGAAACCGGTTTCTGTAACACCTACACCAATTAGTGAGGAAGCTAATGATAATGATCATGAAACTTCAGATCAAGTTACTACCGAACCTCGTAGATCAACCAAAGTAAGATCCGCACCAGAGTGGTATGGCAATCCTGTTCTGGAAGTCATGCTACTAGATCATGATGAACCTACGAACTATGAAGAAGCTATGGTGAGCCCAGATTCCGCAAAATGGCTAGAAGCCATGAAATCTGAGATGGGATCCATGTATGAGAACAAAGTGTGGACTTTGGTTGACTTGCCCGATGATCGGCAAGCAATTGAGAATAAATGGATCATCAAGAAGAAGACTGACGCTGACGGTAATGTTACTATCTACAAAGCTCGACTTGTTGCGAAAGGTTTTCGACAAGTTCAAGGGATTGACTACGATGAGACCTTCTCACCCGTAGCGATGCTTAAGTCTGTCTGAATCATGTTAGCAATTGCCGCATTTTATGATTATGAAATTTGGCAGATGGATGTCAAAACTGCATTCCTGAATGGATTTCTCGAAGAAGAGTTGTACATGATACAACCGGAAGGATTTGTCGATCCGAAGGGAGCTAACAAAGTGTGCAAGCTCCAGCGATCCATTTATGGACTGGTGCAAGCCTCTCGGAGTTGGAATAAACATTTTGATAGTGTAATGAAAGCATTTGGTTTCATACAGACTTTTGGAGAAGCCTGTATTTACAAGAAAGTGAGTGGGAGCTCTGTAGCATTTCTGATATTATATGTGGATGACATATTACTGATTGGAAATGATATAGAATTTCTGGATAGCATAAAGGGATACTTGAATAAGAATTTTTCAATGAAAGACCTCGGTGAAGCTGCTTACATATTGGGCATTAAGATCTATAGAGATAGATCAAAACGCTTAAATTGGACTTTCACAAAGCACACACCTTGACAAAGTTTTGAAGAAGTTCAAAATGGATCAAGCAAAGAAAGGGTTCTTGCCTGTGTTACAAGGTGTGAAGTTGAGTAAGACTCAATGTTCGACCACCGCAGAAGATAGAGAGAAAATGAAAGATGTTCCCTATGCTTCAGCCATAGGCTCTATCATGTATGCAATGTTGTGTACCAGACCTGATGTGTGCCTTGCTATAAGTCTAGCAGGGAGGTATCAAAGTAATCCACGAGTGGATCACTAGACAGCGGTCAAGAACATCCTGAAGTACCTGAAAAGGACTAAGGATATGTTTCTCGTATATGGAGGTGACAAAGAGCTCATCGTAAATGGTTACATTGATGCAAGCTTTGACACTGATCCGGACGATTCTAAATCGCAAACCGGATACGTGTTTATATTGAATGGTGAGCTGCCAGTTGGTGCAGTTCTAAACAAAGTGTCGTGGCAGGATCTACATGTGAAGCGGAGTACATAGCTGCTTCGGAAGCAGCAAATGAAGGAGTTCATATCCGATCTAGGTGTCATACCTAGTGCATCGGGTCCAATGAAAATATTTTGTGACAATACTGGTGCAATTGCCTTGGCAAAGGAATCCAGATTTCACAAGAGAACCAAGCACATCAAAAGACGCTTCAATTCCATTCAAGATTTAGTCCAAGTGGGAGACATAGAAATTTGCAAGATACATACGGATCTGAATGTTGCAGACCCGCTGACTAAGCCTCTTCCACGAGCAAAACATGATCAGCACCAAGACTCCATGGGTGTTAGAATCATTACTGTATAATCTAGATTATTGACTCTAGTGCAAGTGGGAGACTGAAGGAAATATGCCCTAGAGGCAATAATAAAGTTATTATTTATTTCCTTATATCATGATAAATGTTTCTTATTCGTGCTAGAATTGTATTAACCAGAAACATAATACTTGTGTGAATACATAGACAAACAGAGTGTCACTAGTATGCCTCTACTTGACTAGCTCATTGATCAAAGATGGTTATGTTTCCTAGCCATAGACATGAGTTGTCATTTGATTAACGGGATCACATCATTAGGAGAATGATGTGATTGACTTGACCCATCCCGTTAGCTTAGCACTTGATCGTTTAGTTTGTTGCTATTGCTTTCTTCATGACTTATACATGTTCCTATGACTATGAGATTATGCAACTCCCATTTACCGAAGGAACACTTTGTGTGCTACCAAACGTCACAACGTAACTGGGTGATTATAAAGGTGCTCTACAGGTATCTCCAAAGGTACATGTTGGGTTGGCGTATTTCGAGATTAGGATTTGTCACTCCGATTGTCGGAGAGGTATCTTTGGGCCCTCTCAGTAATGCACATCACTTAAGCCTTGCAAGCATTGCAACTAAATGAGTTAGTTGCGGGATGATGTTTTACAGAATGAGTAAAGAGACTTGCTGGTAACGAGATTGAACTAGGTATTAAGATACCGACGATCGAATCTCGGGCAAGTAACATACCGATGACAAAGGGAACAACGTATGTTGTTATGCGGTCTGACCGATAAAGATCTTCGTAGAATATGTAGGAGCCAATATGAGCATCCAGGTTCTGCTATTGGTTATTGACCGGAGACTTGTCTCGGTCATGTCTACATTGTTCTCGAACCCGTAGGGTCCGCACGCTTAACGTTACGATGACAGTTTCATTATGAGTTTATATGCTTTGATGTACCGAAGGTTGTTCGGAGTCCTGGATGTGATCACGGACATAACGAGGAGTCTCAAAATGGTCGAGACATGAAGATTGATATATTGGAAGCCTATGTCTGGACATCGGAAGTGTTCCGGGTGAAATCAGCATTTTACCGGAGTACCGGGAGGTTACCGGAACCCCCCGGTAACCTAATGGGCCTTAATGGGCCTAGTGGAGGAAGAGGAGAGGAGGCCAAGGGGCAGCTGCGCGTCCCTCCCCCCCAATTCCGAATTGGACAAGGAGGGGGGCGGCGCCCCCCTTTCCTTTCCCCTCTCTCTCTCTTTCCCCCCAAGTCCTAGTCCAACATGGAAAAGGGGGGAGTCCAACTCTTGGTAGGAGTAGGACTGCTCCTGGCGCGCCCCTTGCCTGGCCGCACCTCCTCCCCCTTGATCCTTTATATACGGGGGCAGGGGGGCACCCCATAGACACAACAATTGATCATTGATCTCTTAGCCGTGTGCGGTGCCCCCCTCCACCTTAATCCTCGATAATATTGTAGCGGTGCTTAGGCAAAGCCCTGCAACGGTAGAACATCAAGATCGTCACCATGCCGTTGTGTTGACGGAACTCTTCCCCGACATTTTGCTAGATCGGAGTCTGGGGATCGTCATCGAGCTGAACATGTGCTAGAACTCAGAGGTGCCGTAGTTTCGGTGCTTGATCGGTCGGGCCGTGAAGATGTACGACTACATCAACTGCGTTGTACTAACGCTTCCGCTTTCGGTCTACGAGGGTACGTGGACAACACTCCCCTCTTGTTGCTATGCATCACCATGATCTTGCATGCGCATAGGATTTTTTTTTGAAATTACTACGTTCCCCAACAGTTCTGTATGGGAAGAATCAGAGACAAGGAAGGAGAAGGTTAGGAGACGTAGGATCTTCATCCAACCGCCTGAAATGGTGGACTGACTCGAATGACAAAAGTCACGCAACTTGCATGCAGACATGCAGAATATGCTTCCTCTTCTATTCTTTAACATGTTCCTGTTCTGTTCTTCTTTAGTAAGCACAGTATGTTCCTTGTCAGAAAGGGGAGCAGGGACATCTGCAATCGACACATCTATTGGGCCGGTTCTGCTAAATGATTTCGCACCTCGAGTTGGTCTCACTACTAGGAAAAGGCTAATTAGTGGCACACCTGTTTTGTCCATTAATGGCGCACTATTAACACGCTACTAGTAACAAGTACTAATGGCGCACCCCTGGTGCGCCATTAGTATCCCAGATAATAGTGGCGCACCTAGCAGTGCGCCATTAATATGTCCCCTGGTGCACCATTACTATGCCTCCCAGGGGGCCATATTTACCTTGTGCTCTGGGCTACTAATGGCGCACTTCTAGGTAATGCGCCACTAAGGGGTGCGCCAATAGTATCCCAGATAATAGTGGCGCACCTGGCAGTGCGCCATTAATATGTCCCCTGGTGCACCATTACTATGCCTCCCAGGGGGCCATATTTACCTTGTGCTCTGGGCTACTAATGGCGCACTTCTAGGTAATGCGCCACTAATATGTTTATTGCAGTGCGCCATTAAAGTGCAGTATGGTGCGCCACTAGTATGAATATTAGGAATTTTTTCTTTTCTGATATTTGCACAGTTACAAAATATATTACTGCACAGAATATAGACAGCACAACATATAAACAACAGATTTATCGAATACAAATAGAAGATTAGTCTCCGAATACAATTCATCATATTAGTCTTAGAATTCAAAAGACCGAACAAAGTTAGAACATTACAAGTCTCGAGACCGTGAGTAGCGAGTTTGTCTTCACATTACAAGTCGATATCGATCTTCTAAACTACCATCACATAGAAGAGAGCTGCGGTCATCACGATGAGCATCATCGCGATGAAACTGGTCTTCATCCGGTTCCTCCTCCGCTCCCTCCTCTCTTCCGCTAGATAGCGCATGTATCTAGCTTACGCCTCCGCCCTAGTGGTGTACCCTTTGTAACTGTTACCGCTGAAATGGTGAACCTGTCTCCGACACTCCTCCCAGTCGTCGTAGACTCCGGGAACCTTACCCTTGTACACGACATACAACGGCATCTCTATGCACTAGACAAACAAAACGTTAGTAGCAATTCACAGACAATACATAAGCAATATATAAGTATGCAACAAAAGGATCAGAAGAGAAAAGCAACACATTAATATCACGATTCATGGTCCTACTAATAAATAGCATCGATTACATATAAGTTGAACGACTGTCCAAAGCAAAGAGACATACAAGTTCATTAAAGTTTAATTACAACATGAGCTAACCAATATTTCAGAACTACATAGCATCACTACTTTCGACTCGACTCAGGGAGCGGAGCATGGATGAAGCCGCCGTCTTTCGTGATGGTCATGAAATCATGATCGTTGTGAGCCTGCATTTGTAGTGTTGTTTCTATTTCACTATTGGACGGTTGATATCTGAGGTAGAATTGCCCCAGGGTACGAAGGACATCTTGATGGATGATTTCCGCAAACTCCGACTGGATGCGAAAGAATTCTTATCTGAGGTCCACGTCCTGGATTGCCGACAAGCGTGCGGCCCATTGTTTGAGACTATTTGGTAGCAGAAGTTGATTATGGTCCCGTACGACCGCCTGCATGTGATGGAGGGCGTAGTAGGCATCCTTCTGACCACCAGGCGGCTGCTTGATGCAGGGGAACATCGTTACGTGGGTGAACACGTGCTTGCCGTACCTAAGAATTGGCCTCCTGAAGGTGCCTCCAGATTTGGCGTAGCCGGGGAAAACATCATCAAGAACTTTCTTGATATTAGTGTAGTCTTTATTCGACTGATGGTCTGAGTCGAAATACGTGGCCATGGAATAGTTCGGGCTTAAGAGGATGAGTGTGCGATGTGTGTCACTGCACAAAACACGGAATGTTAGAAAAAAAGAATGATCGAAATCTAAGAAATCATATGTTACGGGGCAGTGAGGGGATGACTTACTCGGGAAAGTAAGGCACGAGGAAGTTATCCTTATCTGGGTTCCCCAGAATGACGCCTTCAAGGTATGAACTCGCGACTTTCCGATCCCTAGCGCTGCCCAAGATCTTGGCACGCATGTAGAATGGGTCGACTATCATGATGCCCAGGGTCTTGTCTCTAATGATCCGCATCTCCATACTCAGCAAAAATAGCCGAACGAAGGTGTAGTGCAGTGGATGAAGGTTAAACATAGTGAAGATGTCATCAAACCGCAGGATGATCATACCCCCAATGGCGCTATTGACAAATCACTTGCCCTCTAGCACCTTGGCCACGAAAACCGGGTATGCCACATCATTCTCGGAGAGACGCCGCTTCTCCAAAGAAAGAACACTGTCATGTAGACTCCGCATAGCACCGGTTGCAGCATTGAGCATATTAGTCAGTAGCATCGGCCTACTCGGCACATGCACCCTCCTCGAGATATCCTTAGATGTAGGTGGCCCGTCCTGAGCACGGATCGTACTCGGTGCCGGCTGGCTCGCAACCTTGTTATTCTTTCTTTTCTGTCCCTTCTTCTTCTGTTGTAATGGGATCGAGTTCTGCTCAGAGACAGCCTTCTTGAGTATGTTGGGGCTGATAATTTCTCGCACCTCGGCTATCTGAGGCTCGGTGAAGGCGGCGGCTGGAGGCGTCTCCTGAGAACGGAATGCCAGACGACGCCTGTTGCAATTGGGTTTCTCCGCGGTACCAGCTAGATCACGATTGTCTTTTGCAGGGTTTGGTTCTTGAGAAGGAGGCCCCAAGAATTCGTCACCGTACCCATGTCCGTTGAAGTACTTATCGACCCTGGTAAATGTACCGTCGTCGTCATCCGGATCCTGTGCCATATGCATGTCCGGATCGGCCATATGTTTGTCGTCATCATTCGGTAGCATTGCGGCGGTCTTGCCATGGCTTGGCGCCGGCACGACTGGCGATGTTGTCTGTGGGGTGGTGTCCCCCACCCCCAAACGAATCTGGCTCTTCGGCCAAAGCATGGACCAGCCTATGCAGGCGCTTAGGGTCATCACATCATCTTCGTCGGCCCAGGGGGTCGATACGGAGGTAACAAGTCGTCGCAGCCCCGCAGCACCCGAACCAGTTGAACCCTATACACGTTGGGTGGCATCGGATTACCGTGGAACAGGCGGTTGCCCGGTTGAATGATTCTGGCCTTGGCGGCATCAATCAACTCGCCATTCACGAAGTACTGGTGAGTGCATGGAACGTCGGCGACGCCCTGCGAAAACATGTAGGGCGTCAGGGATGCCCAGTCAAAGGCAAGGAGATGAAGTCATCGACCGAGAGGCTTAGTTAGCGTGATGGCGTCGAGCTCGGCTAATGTCGAGGCACCGCCAACGGCGGGCGTGCAAGTAACGGAGGGGCCGCTTGCTGCTGAGGTGCCGGCTGGCGTATTCTTCCCACACCCGAGTGCATTAAGCTCCAATGCCGGCACCGATGCCGGAGACACCAATGCCGCTCTGCCGGAGACACCAATGGCGCCGCCGGCGCGTTGTGTGAGTTGCTGCCCGTGAAGCTAGGAATCGGGGGCGGCCCCTGTTGGCCGCCCGCAATCCATGCCTACAGCCCCTCAAGCAAGGTAGGCATAATGGCGGTGACCATCGCTCCCAGTTGGTCTCGCACTTGCTCTTCGACTATGTTCGGAATCCGTGCCACTTTTGCCTTGAGTTCTTGAACCTCGCGCTCCTGGCTTTCTGAGCTGGTCTTTCTCTCCTTTCGCTCAGTGGTATAGTATTCCGACCATTTTGTGGACAAGCCTTTGCCAGCCACACGACTAGCTGACGACGGCTTACTGAGCTTATCCTTGTTTTTCATTACGTTCAACGCCCTATTTAAAGGGGTGTCGAAAGGGGAGCTCTGAGACGACCCCGCGCTACTGCTTTCAGTGTCCTGCGGAAGGAGCGTGAACCATTTAGAAATTTGGCTTCATTAATTAGAATGCAACCATATGGAGCTAATTACGTGGGGGTGTATTCCTTACCAGAACAAGCTCAAGCGCCTTGGTCTTCGGATCCGTGGTAAGCTCCTTGGTTACCGGGTCAATCATGTACCGGGCCCTGACATAGTTCTTGGTCTGCTTGTCACGGTATTTCTTGAAGGGGGGTGGTAGGCCCTGCTCGGCACACTCTGCGTCCTCCTTGTCCCATATAGGTTCTGCCACTCTATAACCGCCGGGACTGAGTTTGTGGACCCCTAAGTTCAAGTCCCGCATCACTTTCCCCCACTGACTTGATTCCACGGTTGTGTTGCTCTCGCACTTGATCTTGAACTCCAGGTAGTCATCTTCGCTGAACAAAGGATTTTTCTCCTTGATCTTCTCATAACTATCACCTTTTTCAATCATTCTATTCACCGCGACTCTCCAAGTAGCCAGGGCCATGCTCATCTTCGTGAGGGCGGCACTGTTCACTTCATTCCCTGAGAGGTGTGTGTTTGCGAAGTCACCGGGGAACTTGTATCATTTGTGCAGCTTTGTGAAGAGGAGGTTGCGCAAAATCCCTTGGTCACGATGCCTTAGGTTCTCGGTGTTGATCGAGACGGTGCTTCGGAGAATGCACCCGAGCTGTCCCGCATACCCCTTGACTAATTCTTTGGGCGCCGTTGGATGCCCCTCGGAGGACACTTCAGTAAATTCCTCCTTGACGGTGTCGAACACGTTCGGGCGCCGGTCCTTCCGTTGCCTCTTCGGTTGGCTGCCATCTGTGCGTGCGCTGCCATCATCAGTGGTGGCATCCTCGGCAGCACCATCAGTGGTGTCATCCCTGACGCCACTAGGGGTTGTGTAGTCGGGATCGGTGTCTTCCGCAGCGTCCTCATAGCGGTGAGGTTCTTCCTCCATCTCCTGGGACAGCTCCCAGAATGCCTTGCCCGAACCGCTGGCCTCATCGTTGTGGGCCATGTTTCGCTCTAAATAGGAAAAAAGTTTGGTCAAAAAGTTGGTTATTGTCAAGGAACAAGATCTCTAAGTTGACCAAATAACCTAATTCTCGAGGAATGTCACCAAAAAGTTGGCTTCGGTGTGCGGTACAAAACTGAATTTAGGGTTTATCGACGCCGAGGCACCCCAAAAGCCTAAGTTTTCATCATTTAGGGTTTATCGATGCCGAGGCACCCTAAAAGCCAAGGTTATATCATTTAGGGTTAGTCGACACTGAGGCACCCCAAAATCCTAAGTTTTCATCATTTAGGGTTTATCGATGACGAGGCACCCTAAAAGCCATCATCATCATCATATCATCTTGAAAATATTATAACAACTAAGTTCATCCTACTTAATTAAGTAATATTGACATTTTATTAAATCTTAATTAAGTAATAGAGTTTCATTCACTTCTTGCACTAATAGATTGCATTTCCAAGTTCTTATAAGTTATAACAGAGACCCTACGAGGACCTGGAAGCTTGCATGCGTTCTAGGGAAAATTCTGGTGGAGTTCTTCTAATAAGGAGTTGATTGGTTGATATAACAAGTTCTAGGGAAAATTCTAGTGGAGAAATGGAACTGGTTAAGAGTTGAAAGAAAGGTATCTAATTAGAAACATAGGTGGAGGGTCTTGTATAGGATAGATAGGTGGAGGGTCTTGTAGAGGATAGAAACATAGGTGGTAATTTTGAGAGCAAATGGTTAGGATGAGTGGTTCCTCTTTCCTGTTTAGCTTTACAATAGAATATTGTTAGTCATCCACACTTGTGCATTTTCAGCCAGGCCCATTGGAGTTGGCCTAAAACATTTCTTTCTTTAAGCCTGCTACATCCATCTCAAGTATTTATGGTCAAGGGTTAGCAGGGCCATTCAAATAGAATATGTTGTATGGGCTTTTTTAGTAGGTCATCCTACCAGATTAGGGTTTATCGATGACGAGCAACTGACATTAGTAATAACTATAAGTTGATATCACACTTCTATATGTATAACACAAGAGGCAGTTGATCCTAATTAATTAAGTACTAAGATACCCCGGCCCATGCATTAGTCGCAAGTACCCCATATGTCCTATTTTTAGCAAATTCATGCTAAAATTCACGGAAAATTTCAGCATGACCTTTGCTGAAAATAGGACATATGGAGTACCCGAATTTGCCGGAACGGAAGTTAATCGACATTCTGGCAAACTCAAGGGCCTCTCGGGGTACCTGCAAAATCATCATGACACGATGGTCGGAGACAAAACCCAGCAAACTAGCATAGTTACTGACGTGTTTACAGAAATTGTTTTACGTAAAAGATGATCATCATCTTTACAAGTCTTTCTCAATGTCTACAACTATCAGACCATCACAATTATCAACAGAACATGTCTACAACTATCAGACCATCACAAGTACCACCATTCAGGCCATCACAAGCATAACAGAGAAATGGTGTTTTCTTCAGTTACCTTTGATCTGGCTACTCGGAATCCACTGACCTTTAGATCCGCTGACCAATCCACTAACCTACTGTAAACTGTACATCATTGTAAAAACATAGTTCATTTCCATTTATTTGTAAATAAATGCAATTTGTAAAAAATTGTTGTACAGCAATATATCTTCTAGCCATGAAACCCTACCCTGATTCTCCTTTCTTCTTCTTGCTGAAGAGAAGTTGGCTGCAGAGGATGGTCCAACTCAGATCAGCCTGCAGAAGTTCATTGTATAATTCTGTTTAGTTCCAAGCATATACGAATAGTCTTCAGAGTGGGCACAAAGATGGAAGCAAACTAATAGCACACCTCGACTCTCACTATTTTTCTGCCCAACATAAGTCTAAATAACACAGACAGTGTAAACATTTACAATTAGAATGTGAGGGTTGCCTACTTCTCTTTGTGGTGCGTGCTCATCTCTGGTGGCCAAACAAGGGAGCCTGGACATGGGCTCATCGGGAACATAGCACATGGCCCTTCTTTGACAGTCCAATTAGATATCAAAACATGCGAGCACTCGAATTTCCATTCAATAAGACCACTTTAAAATAGTTTCAACTCTTGACCTTAAAATTTCAACCCGAAAGAAGCAAAACAGAACAGGCACTCACTCTCAGTATGAAACCAAAGGTTGTGCCCATGAACCTTCTTTTAAATAGTCAGTGCTCTTACTACCCCAATCCACAACCGTCTCCTAGGAACTCGTACCCTCATTTTCTTATTCTAGACCGGATCGACAGGCATGCAAAGGATCCAATGCAGGAGCCCAAAAAACAGCATAATTAATTACTATTTTCCTTCCTACAATCATCCTATGGTCATCTACAACTAGTGGCACTAGACAAAATTGCACTGACAACTAGTGGCACTAGACAATGCCAAAATCCTCAGTGTTCTCAGTCACTGCAGATTTAGTGTTTTGAGGGATTCTGCAATCTGCAATGTGTTTTCAGTTAGATGTTCACTGTACCTCCAGAAAATGAAGGGAGAATCAAAATGATTAGTTATGGTTGCTTAGACAGAATCGGAGTTCAATCTCCCATGGGATTAGTTTTTGACCGGTTAGCGGTGGTTACCACTTACCACTTAGAGGCCCGCACTACTAAGGCCAGCACCAACTAGTATATTGGTCTGTTTTAAAATAATAAAACAGCAGTAGTTCAAGAAGTGCAAATTGCAGAAGTTTGAGAAAGCACTAACTGGAAAGTCTGGTGTTTCCTTGAAAACATGAAAGGGCCTGACTATGCATACAATTTTACAACAAGACATCCACCATAGTCAATAGATATTCTCAAGGAAATCATGCTTGTCACTAAAAAGTTTTTAAATAATATTTGATGCATTATGTATGTTGTAGTATTGTTGGCAAATATGTTCATGATTTTTACTGTGGTTTACAGATACAACAACTCACACACGTATGTTTCACTATTATTCCTTGCATAATTCAACTTGCCAATAACCTAATCCAGTTCTTTTTAGTTCTGAAGTGAAAAAGAACCTGCATTGCTTGGACAAATGGTTGAGGAATTGTTTCAACATGTAACCGACGACTCACCGGCTGTCAGGAGTCTCTGCTTGCAAGTGGGGGCGAGAAGCGGAGACAGGATTCAGATGTCAATCCCACAAGACGATTAAGACAGATAAACATACACTACCACTAGGTGCCAGTCTACACAGATCAACCAACCAACCAACCCACCCTATGAACCCTACACTATTGGTGATGAAACTGAAGTACTGAACCCTAACAGAGTATGACACATGAACAATCAGACAGAGCTGCCATTTTACCCAAAACTGGGGAATTTTCTCCCAAGTGATGAACGGCCAGTTCTTGGATGCACATTTGGATGGGTGGGCGGGTGGAACGATGAGTTCTTGGGTTCTTTCCTTTCGGGAGGAAGGGGAAAGGGGGGAGCCACACCTTGGCAAGTGGGGGTGACAGGACCCACGACGGCGAGGATCCTCCAAGACGGTGTAGCGGAGCTTGGCGCAGCTCCTAGGCACAACGACGGAGCATGGGGCGGTCGGTGGCCGCGGTGACACGCGGCGGCTGCGCTCGGGGAGGCGTGGTCCGCGGAGGGTTCGGCCGGCTGGGCGCGCCGCGGCGGAGGGCCGGCAGCGGCGGCTTGAACCCTAGGTCTCGCGCTTAGGAAGGGCTCCTATGGTGGGCT
>NC_041386.1:181070873-181095826 GCF_002162155.2 Triticum dicoccoides | reverse complement strand
GTCGTCGGTGGAGCGGGGGAGGGTGCGGGGGTGCGGCGGCGAGGGGGATCTGGCGAGGGGGGAGATAGCGATCGAGAGATGGAGGGGATCTGGCGCGGGGGCGAGGGGGAAAGGGATAGAGGGGGGGGGGAGGTTAGCAATGGCGCACCTCCCAGGGGTGCGCCATAAGTACATCCATAGCAATGGCGCACCACCGAGGGGTGCGCCATAAGTAACTTTTTTATTATTTTTAGTTGCATCTAATAATTTTTTAGAAAATGACAATCAAATTTGAAAACATTTATGAATGTGAAAAAATATCATCAAATTTGTTATTTTAAAATATTTACGAATATAAAAATATCATCAAATTTGTTATTTCAAAATATCATCAAATTTGTTATTTGAAAATATTTGAAAAAATATCATAAAATTTGGTATACCAATGGCGCACCTCCTAGGGGTGCGCCATAAGTACATTGATAGCAATGGCGCACCTTCTCCTGGTGCGACATTAGTAACTTTTTTTATTTTTAATTGCATCTAATAATTTTTTACAAAATGTCAATCAAATTTGAAAACATTTATGAATGTGAAAAAATATCATCAAATTTGTTATTTAAAAATATCATCAATATTTGTTGGACATTTAGTTCCATTCATTTGTGAATTGGTAAAACATTTATGAATATGAAAAAATATCATCAAATTTGAAAAAATATTCATGAATTCGAAAAGTGCCCATGAAATTGAAAAATATTAATGAGTTCAAAAAATATTAACAAATTCAATACTCTTTGTGAGTTAGAAACTCAATACCATAATAAACATAAATAAATATTCATGAGGACTAGAACAGAAGAAATATCATTTCAATATGTCGAAAGACAATCGAGAAATGAAGACTACGATTTAAAAACAATCGATCTTAGCTAGCTATCTTTTCACAATCTTCTTGCCCTTCTTTTTTGCAAATGGAGTTCTTTTGTTGAACGGATGTCCTTTAGGTAGGGTGGTCCTGCTTCTTCTTGTGGTGTATGGCACTTCATCGTCGTCGTCATGTTCCATCTTCGGGCCGCCGTACTTGTCGAAGTCTTGCTCATTGGCGACTCCATCCATTCCGATGATCTTCCTTTTGCCTCTACTCGTGATAACATGACTGGGCTTTGACGGGTCGGTAATGAATAAGCATTGGTCCACTTGGGAAGCCACCCATGGCTCATTTTTCACGGTGATGTTTGCGCCCGCGGTCTTGGACTTGGCTTCGGGTATAACCATGGTGGTGAAATACCGGTCTTATTTTAGGATGCTCTTGGCCCATCTGACACGGAACATCAGGACCTTCTCTCCAGTGCAGCTCACCTCCCAAATCTCCTCGATCCTTCTATAGTATTTGTCCTTGTCGTTACCGGTGTAGGATTCCATCGTTACCCCGGAGTTCTGATAACCATCGCTCTTCATGTCCTTGTCCTCGGTGTAGAATGTGTAGCCGTTGATACCATATGCCTCATAGGTCATCAGGTTGTGCTCGGCGCCCTGTGACAAAGCGAATATGAGTTTTCTTCCACGGAAGAATCCTCATTTAAACGGTACAACAGAAGCTTCTCCTTGAACCAACGCGTGAAACATGAGTTGTGCTCTTTGATTATATCTCCATCCGTCCTCTGTTGGCCTTGGTCATTGTACGTCTTCTCAATAAAGGTTTTGTGCTCTACAACCCAAGGATTGACCACGTCTATGTGTTGTAGCGCGACTAGGTTTGCTCTTTCAAAGTCGACACTCAAAGTCGACATGCATTTCATGGCGAACATCGCGGTGACCCCATCCAGCGAGCCTGCCGAGGTGCCTGTTGACGGGAAGACCAAGGGGTTCTCGATGCCTAGATAATTCGTGCAGTAGGAGATGCACTCTTCGGTCAGAAAGCCCCTGGCTATGCTTCCCTCTGGACGTGACATGTTGCGAATATATCCTTTGATGACACCATTCATCCTTTCGAACGGCATCATGCTGTGCAGGAACGTCGGCCCGAGTTGGATGATATCCTCCACGATATGGACCAACAGATGCACCATAACATCGAAGAATGCGGGCGGGAAGTACATCTCAAGCTCGCATAGTATCACCACGATCTCTTCCTATAGCCTTCTAAGTTGCCTCACGCCAACCGACTTCCGAGAGATGATGTCGAAAAAGTTGCATAGGCCAAATAGCGTTTCACGGACGTGCGCATCCATGATCCCATGGATTGCAACTGGAAGTATCTGCGTCATCAGCACATGACAGTCGTGAGACTTCATCCCGCTGAACTTCTTCTTCGTTGAATCTAGGTATCTGCTTATCTTCCCCGCATAAATGTAAGGAAGTTTTACTCCTACGAGTCAGGTGAAAAACTACTCGATCTCCTCCTGACTTAGAGTGAAGCACACGGGATGGTAGTCATTTCTGGTCTTCTTGGCATTTTTGCCTTTGCGATGACTTTCCGTGTCCTGCTTCGCCTCATCATCATCATCATTAGCGTGAAGCTCCTCCCTGATGGCCATTGATTTCAAGTATGCCCTTGCTTTCGGCCCATCTTTGGTCCTCTCTGGCATGTTGAGCAGGGTACCAAGCAGACTCTTGCACACGTTCTTCGTGATATGCATGACATCAAGGCCGTGAGGCACATGGAGGATCTTCCAGTATGGCAAGTCCCAGAAAATATACCTAGTTTTCCATACCTTCAGCAACGGCTCTGGAGCCTTTTGCTTATTTACCGATAGTGGGCAATCTTTCCAATTTTTCAACAACTCGTCTATTTCCTCGCCGCTCCTCATACGCGGGCATCTTCGGGGTTCGGTTCCACCATCGAACAGATCGTTGCGTTTTCTCCATGAGTCATCGTCGCGAAGCCACCTTCGATGTCCCATGAACACGGTTTTCAAAGACTTGGGATCTCTATCTAGTTGGCGATATGTTGTATCATCCATGCACCTGACGCATCCAAAAAATCCGTGGACCACCTGCCCCGCGACATATCCGTAACCGAGATAGTCGTGCACCATCGTGAGCAGTGCGGCTCTCATAGGCAAATATTCTTTCTCTGCGGCGTCCCACGTATTGGCTGGCGTTTTCCACAGCGTGTCTAGCTCCTCTTTCAGCAGCCCCAGATACAGATTGATGTCATTCCCTGGTTGTTTCGGCCCTTCAATTAGCATACTCATGTGAATGTACTTCCTCTTCATGCACAACCTGGGGGAAGGTTGTACATCCACACAAACACAGGCCAGGTGCTATGTGTGCTTCTCTGGCTGCCAAACAGATTGACTCCATCGATGCTCGCGCCCACCACGATGTTCCTTGGATCGTCCCCAAATTTTGGGTGTTCGAAGTTTAACGCTTGTCACTAGCTCGCATCCTTAGGGTGACTCAGCATCTTGTCTTTTTTATTTATCTCCGGATCATTTCCGTCATCTTCTCGCTTCTTTTCCTCCCTATCCGCGTGCCAACGCAGGAGCTTTTCTAGCTTAGGGTCCGCGAAATACCGCTGCAGACGAGGAGTGATCGGAAAGTACCACACCACTTTTCGAGGAGCTTTCTTCCTCTTCTTGTATCGAGTGACACCGCACACCGGACATATGGTAGACTCCGCGTGCTCGTCCCGATAAATGATGCAATTTTTCATGCACACATGGTATTTCACGTGCGGTAAATCCAGAGGACACACGATTTTCTTTGCCTCCTCGAAACTGGTCTGGCACTTGCTCCCCTTGGGAAGACGTTCGTGCCAGAATGACATGTTCTCATCGAAACATGCGTCGGTCATTTTGTGTTTTACCTTCATCTCCAGAGCCATGAGCATTACTTTCAGGCGGGTATCCTCGGGCCTGCATCCTTCATACAATGGAGTAACCACGTCTATCTCCAGTTGATCCAGCTTGGCTTTCTCTCGGGCAGCAGCTCTTGTGTTATCCGTCTGCTTGAGAAGCAGCTCTTGAATATGAGGGTCCTACACCTAGCCCATCGATGGTCCATAGTCATCTTCCCTGGCATCTTCATCTTCATGATCATGCCCTTTGTCTGCTCTGGCATCTTCCTCATCTTCATGTCCGACATCTTCTACATGATGACTGTGTACTACATCTACTTCGTGATCATGTCCTGGAGATTCTTCGTCTTCTTGCCTGCCCTCACCGCGGTTGTCTTGCTGCCCTTCCTCATTTCTTGCCCGGCCCCCATGGATGACTTCATAATCATCTTCATCACCTTGCCATCGATAGCCATCCATGAAACCACGCAAGATCAGGTGGTCCCGCACATGTACGGAATCCGGGTCCATAAGGCTCCTCAGCTTGCATCTTCGACACGGACATCTTCTCTCCGTCTCGTTCTTTTGAAGCATCTCGGCCTTCGCGGAGCTCAAAAACCTATTCACGATGCCTTCGGTCATCGTGCGGACCATGGTCGCCTACGGGATAGAGCAAAACAATATTTTAGAACCAAAAAAAATTGGCATGACTTTGCCTAAAAATAGGACAAAAAAGAATGCATAGTGCCAAATTCTCGCCGAAACGGAAATGAATCAACATTCCGATAAAATATTGGCAACTATCGCATTTCAAATATCGGTACCTACAAACACAAACATATGCAACACCACAAACATACGTAGATCTAGGCCATAAAAAGTGCATGTGCACGTTGTTGGAGGGAGAAAAAAGTAGATCTACAACATAAAGAAAGCTTTCCACTTACTTACCTATAAAAAAGGTAATTTAACCACTTAATTTGGGTGAATCAATGGTGCAAATGAGGTGAGGAGGAGGAGGCAGCCGAGACAATCTTGGAGGAGGAGGTGGAGAGAATGAAGTGGGGAAAGTGAGTGCGGTAGATGGCTGTCCAAAATATCTAGCTGCTCTCAGGTTACCAATGGCGCACCACCTAATAATGCGCCATTAGTAACTCTGGTTACTAATGGCGCACCTATTACGTGGTGCGCCATTACTAGTTTTGCAAAAACAATTGTTAGTAGTGGCGCACCATGGTTGTGGTGCGCCATTACTAGTTTGAACTAGTAATGACGCATTGTACCCTAGTGCGCCATTACTAGTTTTGAAAAAAAGTAAAAAAATTGTTAGTAGTGGCGCACAGAGAGTGTGGTGCGCCATTACTTGTTGAAACTAGTAATGGCGCACTGTGCCTTGGTGCGCCATTACTAGTTTTGGAAAACAATTTGCTAGTAATGGTGCACCGTGTGTCTGGTGCGCCATTAGTAATGAGGACACTAATGTCGCACATGTATCTGGTGCACCACTGCTATATAGCAGTGGCGCACCACATACATGGTGCGCCATTAATGTCCATACTAGTTATAGCCCTTTTCCTAGTAGTGTCAATCATAATACCCCAGAAATGGTGGGAGCCACGCGGTCTTTGATAGACTAAACTGATAGTAACAGTTGTGCGCCTTCGGATGAATAGAGTTGGCCTGTAGGTGATTGATAGGCTGCATATTAGTAGCAGAAAAACCCTATATTTTCCATCCAGTTCCGCTTTCCCGGTTTATTTATGGTGGTTATGGTGTGCCCCTATTATCTACATTACGATCTTCCTACTGGCTTTGCGCTCTCGTTATCATGGTTTGGCAATAAACTTTCTATACGGTATATTATGAACCTATCATCTGCCAACTATCCTTACATCTGGGGCCCTGTCAGTGTCAAAACCGGCAGATCTTGAGGTAGGGGGTTCCGAGCTGTGGATTCTCGGATCAATGGTAACAAGAATGAAGGAGACGATGTTTTACCCAGGTTCGGGCCCTCTTGATGGAGGTAAAACCCTACGTCCTACTCTTGTTGATATTAATGGAGTATCAAGTACAAAGTTGATCTACCGCGAGATCATATGTTGTGGTCTAAAACCTGAGGGTATGATGAATATGTCATAATGATCTATCGACTAGCCTAAACTCGACTTATATAAGGTACCGGAGGCCTAGGATAACAGGAGTCCTAGTCGAATACGTTGGTGGAGAGGAGTCCTTGTCTTGATCACCAAGTCTTGTGGAATCTTCCTCGTGTATACATCGGCTGTCCGAACTGGCCCATGAGTAAACGGCCATGGGGGTCCTCGGCCCAATCCAACTGATCAGGAGACGATGTGATGAGTACCCTCTGGTCTAGGACACCATCAGTAGCGCCCTGAACCAGTCTTCAAGTTGGGGACGCTCCTAGGTTCTTACGAACTGTTCTTTGTCTTCGGTCATCGGTCTTGAAAACTGGTTCAACAAATCTTCCCATCTTCTATCTTGAGGATTGCCGAGCTAAATCTGAAGATCTCACACGTCGGGTATCCGAGGAGCCCTTTAAGTCTTCGGCCTTTATTAATGCCTTGTTATTTTTATGCCACACCTCGGGTTTGAAGTGTTTGTCGTGCGGCAGTGTCCTTTTGCATCCGAGCTCCAACGCCGAACTGCATTCAAGGTATCTTTTGTAGTCGATCACCAACGTCGGACCGCTTTCGAGCTCCAACGCTGGAATGTATCCGAGATCCAACACTGGACTGTATCCGAGGTGTCATAGATCACCTTGGTTAAAAAAAGCAGAAGGAGTTTAGCCGAGCTTAATGCCGAAAATGCCCTCTATGGAGCCAGCCACTTGCATCCAAGCTATATCCTGAAATGCTTTCGAGGTGGTTCAGCACCTCAGTCATGGGCTGATTGTTTGCGGATTTGATTCCGAATTGTGCAATGTATGCTTTGCCGAGACGTATAGCCAGTAGCCCTCAAGGTGCATGTTGGCCTAATGTCCGGGATCCACCTGAAGGATAAAATCAAACCGCTGACCCTAGTAGCCCCTGAGACTCAGGTCGATTTGTAAAATCAGCCTGAGGATCAATTCCCAGCTCGGCAACATACTTAGGAATAGAAATGTGGTGTAATATAGTAGAGGAAATAGTGATCGGTGACCACGCCCCTGAGAGAGGGTCGTGAGAAGTCGTCGTGATATATTAACTTGATGCTGGATAAGTCCCAGATGGTACTTTTTGTTGTCCGAAGACACACTTGTCCATAGTTCGGTCATGCCGAGCATTGAGCACTTTGAATTTTCTGCGTTGAATAGGCAATGCAGTAGCCCCCGAGCCACTGGTCGGGTGGAAACACCAGATCAGGGGATCGATGTGCCCCTTTAATATTAGTGAATGATAAGCCCGAAGCCCAACAGCCTCCGAGCCGTAATGCTAGTGCGGGTGGCCGAATTAAGGATCGATATCCAAAGTAAAATCACAAATTATGTGTAATGATTCTATGTATCCAAGTACTTTACATCATTAATGCTCGGATCCGCATTGTACAAAACATTGTTGACCGACCATCAGCTTCCACCTCCTCAGCCAGTAGCCGAGGAGTGTTTGTCCTACTTTATTAAGCCTTTATAAGGGCAAAGATTTACGACAAACAAGGCAATCCGGTCATACGGTTTTATAAACAAAGGTACGAGGAGATATATGTTATATTACTTTTTAATGTAAGAAACATCTTCCAAAGAAAACAGTCCCGCTATCGGTTCCTTTCTTTGGGTTTTCATGCTGATCATGATCATGAAACCTCACCTCCGAGCAATGTGGGAGGAAAATATTGAGGATTTAGTTTGGGGAAAGTGCCCGAACTTTGTGGTTTTTAGCGAACCCAAATTTTCACTTCCGTCGTTGCCGATAAATTATATCCTTTAAGATGGCTAGCTTTCGGCTTCACCCAGTCTGAGGTACTAACCCGGATGCCCGGTAGTAACAATCATAGAGGTGCTCCCTTTACCGCCTAGTCAAACAATCGGGAACGTAGGGGTAAGCATAGGAGCCAGGTAACCTAGCTTGGCCAAAATCTTAATTCAAATTGATGCATATGTATGGCTTTTTAACAATGATTACGGAAGGCAGCCCTTGTATATTAAATACAAATGATGATGATATGTTTATTTTGACTCCGTTGCGATCGTTTATCAGTTGAAAGTGGCCCATCGTCAGCTTCCACCCCCTTGTAGATGCTATGCAGGGTGTTTCGACAATAACAAACAACCCTTAGCCGATGTCTCGGTGCCCGAAGGCGGTTGTGTTAGCGGAAACGAGGCAATCAGATATGTGGGCTTTATAACTTTCACTTAGTCATAGGAGCTTAAAGTTGGGAGGCCACTTACTAGCCCTCGGTTAGTATTCGGCGACAGCTGAGGTCAAGCCGTAAACACTTCGTCCAATGTTATGAACGGCCCGTCATTTAACACGGGGTGACCTCTATCGATCTTATAGTTTAACACAGTCATCGGATCGCTGACCAGTTTGCGCTTATTGTGACAGTTAGTTTTCGGCTTTCTCCACTGAGGCACTTTAACCATGCGAGCTGGAAGCACAATCGCAGTGGTTCTTCCCTTGCACACCTAGCTGAACAAAGTGAAACATAGGAGGCAAGCACAAGAGCCGGGCACCCCAACTATTGACCGAAGACACAATTCGAAATTGATGCATATTGATACGTCTCCGTCGTATCTATAATTTTTTTATTGTTCCATGCCAATATTCTACAACTTTCATATACTTTTGGCAACTTCTTATACTATTTTTGGGACTAACATATTGATCCAGTGCCCAGTGCCAGTTCCTGTTTGTTGCATGTTTTTTGTTTCACGGAATATCCATATCAAACGGAGTCCAAACAGGATAAAAATGGACGAAGATTATTTTTGGAATATTCAGAGATTATGGGAAGAAAAATCCACGTGAGATGGTTCCCGAGGGGGCACGAGGCAGGGGGGCGCGCCCCACCCCTGGGCGCACCCCTGACCCTCGTGGGCCCCCCGTAAGGCGGTTAATGCTATTCTTTTGCCGCAAGAAAGCTAATTTTCAGGAAAAAAATCTCGGTGAAGGTTTCAGTCCAATCGGAGTTACGAATCTCCATATATACGTAACGGAGAAAGGGCAGCCAGAGAGAACACAGAAATAGAGAGAGAGACAGAGAGACATATCCAATCTCGGAGGGGCTCTTGCCCCTCCCATGCGATGGAGACCAAGGACCAGAGGGGAAACCCTTCTCCCATCTAGGGAGGAGGTCAAGGAAGAAGAAGGAGGGGGGCATCTCTCCCCCTCGCTTTCGGTGGCACCGGAGTGCCACCAAGGGCCATCATCATCACCACAATCTTCACCAACAACTTCACTACCATCATCACCAACTCTTCCCCCCTCTATGCAGCAGTGTAACCCCTCTTTTACCCGCTGTAATCTCTACTTAAACATGGTGCTCAAAGCTATATATTATTTCCCAATGATGTATGGTTATCCTATGGTGTTTGAGTAGATCCATTTTGTCCTATGGGTTATTTGATGATCGTGATTGGTTTGAGTTGCATGTTTTATTATTGGTGTTGTCCTATGGTGCTCTCCGTGTCGCGCAAGCGTGAGGGATTCCCGCTGTAGGGTTTGCAATATTTTCATGATTTTCTTATGGTGGGTGGCATGAGTGACAGAAGCACATACCTGAGTAAGTAGGTTGTTTGCATATGGGACAAAGAGGACTTGATACTTTAATGCTACGGTTGGGTTTTACCTTAATGATCTTTAGTAGTTGCGGATGCTTGCTAGAGTTCCAATCATAAGTGCATATGATCCAAGTAGATAAAGTATGTTAGCTTATGCCTCTCCCTCAAATAAAATTGCAATAATGATTTCCGGTCTAGTTATCAATTGCCTAAGGACAAATAAGTTTCTCGTGACAACAAGCTCTCTACTAAAACTAACTTAGTTGTGTCTTCATCTAAACAGCCCCTACTTTTTATTTACGCGCTCTTTATTATCTTGCAAACCTATCCAACAACACCTACAAAGTACTTCTAGTTTCATACTTGTTCTAGGTAAAGCGAACGATAAGCGTGCGTAGAGTTGTATCGGTGGTCAATAGAACTTGAGGGAATATTTGTTCTAACTTTAGCTCCTCGTTGGGTTCGACACTCTTACTTATCGAAAGAGGCTAAAATTGATCCCCTATACTTGTGGGATATCAAGACCTTTTTCTGGCGCCGTTGCCGGGGAGTCATAGCGTGGGGTGAATATTCTCATGGGTGCTTGTTTGCTTTATCACTAAGTAATTTTTATTTGCTGTTCTTAGTTGTTCTCTATCTTTAGTCATGGATATGGAACACGAAATACCAAAAAATAGGTGTACCTACTACTCATGTAGATGGGGAACCTTCTAAAACCCTCGATGCTCATTATGTGAAAGATATTATGTACTACTTTGATAATCCTGAGAAAACCCCATTCAATTATGTTATGGGAGACACGTTGGATCAACGTGAATACTTTAGGGATTATCGCTTGACTCAGAAAGGGGAAACTATTATGGGATCAAATTCATATGTTGCATTGGTATGCTCGGCAACTTTGCTTGAGATATGATTATACTTGTTTCTCTAGGATGAAGGCTCCACACCTTCCCTTTTCATGCAAATTTAATGATGATAAAACCTTGACTTCTTATGCTAATGGTATATATGATTACTATGATGTGGAACAAATAGAAGAATTTGTTGCTTTTATGGGTGCTTATGAAATTGAATCTTTGTTTAAAGAGTGTGAAAATTTTGATTATTCAGTTTATAGACCTGAAAATTTAGCTATCCTTAAATATTGCTATGAGAATTATGAATTCAATGCCGATATTGATGCGTTTATTGAGAAAGTCTCCGCTGTCCAAGAAGAGACTAATATTTTGCAGGAGTCTATGGAAGAAGAAATTGATGAAACTGTGAGCTCATTGGATGAAAAAGATGATGTGGAGAGCGAAGAACAAAAGGAGGAAGAGCGGATTAGCTACCCGTGCCCACCTTCTAATGAGAGTAACTCTTCAACTCATACATTGTTTAATTTCCCTTCGTGCTTACCGAAGGATGATTGTTATGATCCTGTTGATTCTCTTGAAATATCCCTTTTTGATGATGCTTGCTATGCTTATGGCCAAGATGCCATTATAAATTATGCCCATGGAGATGAACTTGCTATAGTTCCTTATGTTAAACATGAAATTGTTTCTATTGCACCCACGCATGATAGTCCTATTATCCTTTTGAATTATACCGACTACACTATATCGGAGAAGCTTGCCCTTATTAAGGATTATATTGATGGGTTGCGTTTTACTACTACACATGATGATTTTGATGAATATAATATGCATGTGCTTGCTGCTCCTGCTTGCAATTATTATGAGAGAGGAACTATATCTCCACCTCTCTATGTTTCCAATACGATAAAATTGCAAGAAACTGTTTATACTATGCATTGGCCTTTACTATGTGTGCATGAATTGTTCTTTTATGACATGCCGATGCATAGGAAGAGAGTTCGACTTCGTCATTGTTTGATTTATGTTACTTTGTGCTCACTACTAAATGCCAAATCATTGTTAATTAAAATTGGCTTTGATATACCTTGGGATCCGGGTGGATCCATTACTTGAGCACTATATGCCTAGCTTAATGGCTTTAAAGAAAGCGCTGCCAGGGAGACAACCCGGAAGTTTTAGAGAGTCATTTATTTTTGTTGTGTGCTTTTATATAATTTAAAATCAAAAAATAAAGAGGGGAACCCAAAACTTTTCAAAAAGAAAAGTGAAAGTGAGATAGACGAGCATTGTGAAAGTGGGGGACGTCCATGAACTTTGTTCATGCCCATGGGAACTTTGTGAATCTTAATTACAGAAACTTTTCAACAAAAATAGTATCCCCTTGTACAACTCCATTTTATTATAAAAATAATGTGCCAAGGTTTGCCTTTAGGATGTTTACAATGCTTGTTGTTTTGTACGGTGCAGGACAGAAACTTTGGCTGTAGAGCGCGATTTTACATTTTTTTACTGGAACGTCAAATGGTTCTGATTCTTTTTGCACTGTCTTTCTATACAAATTGTTTAGTTTTACTAATTTGGGTAGAATTTTTGGAGTACCAGAGGTATGGTTAATGTTCAGATTATTACAGACTGTTCTGTTTTAGACAGATTCTCATTTGATGCATAGTTTGCTTGTTTTGATGAAACTATCAATTTATATCAGTGGATTAAGCCATGGAAAAGTTATATTGCAGTAGCTACATTGCACAAACAAAATATGAATTGGTTTACAACAGTACTTAGAGTAGTGATTTGTTTTATTATACTAACGGATCTTACTGAGTTTTCTATTGAAGTTTTGTGTGGATGAAGTGTTCGATGATCGAGAAGGTCTCGATGTGAGAAAAGGAAGAGAGGCAAGAGCTCAAGCTTGTGGATGCCCTAGGCACCCCAAGTAAATATTCAAGGAGACTCAAGCGTCTAAGCTTGGGGATGCCCTGGAAGGCATCCCATCTTTCTTCAACAAGTATCAGAATGTTTTCGGATTCATTTCATTCATGCGATATGTGCAATCTTGGAGCGTCTTTTGCATTTAGTTTTCACTTTTCTTTTATGCACGATGCTGGTATGAGATAGTCCTTGGTTGATTTATAGAATGCTCTATGCACTTCACTTATATCTTTTGAGTATGGCTTTATACAATGCTTCATGTGCTTCACTTATATCATTTGAAGTTTGGATTGCCTGTTTCTCTTCACATAGAAAACCGCCATTTGTAGAATGCTCTTTTGCTTCACTTATATTTGTTAGAGCATGGGCATATCTTTTGTAGAAAGAATTAAACTCTCTTGCTTCACTTATATCTATTTAGAGAGATGACAGGAATTGGTCATTCACATGGTTAGTCATAAAATCTTACATAAAACTTGTAGACCACTGAATATGATATGTTTGATTCCTTGCACTAGTTTTGCAATATAAAGATGGTGATATTAGAGTCATGCTAGTGGGTAGTTGTGGATTGAAGAAATACTTGTGTTGGAGTTTGTGATTCCCGTAGCATGCACGTATGGTGAACCGTTATGTGATGAAGTCGGATCATGATTTATTTATTTATTGTCTTCCTTATGAGTGGCGGTCAGGGACGAGCGATGGTCTTTTCCTACCAATCTATCCCCGTAGGAGCATGCGCATAGTACTTTGTTTCGATAGCTAATAGACTTTTGCAATAAGTATGTGAGTTCTTTATGACTAATGTTGAGTCCATGGATTATACGCACTCTCACCCTTCCATCATTGCTAGCCTCTCTAGTATCACGCAACTTTCACCGGTACCATAAACCCATCATATACCTTCCTCAAAACAGCCACCATACCTACCTATCATGGCATTTCCATAGCAATTCGGAGATATATTGCCATGCAACTTTCATTAGCTAGCATGATGTTTTCATCGCTTGTCCGTTTTTTGATGTCATTGCTACGCCAGATCATTGCACATCCCGATACACCACCGGAGGCATTCATATAGAGTCATATCTTTGTTCTAGTATCGAGTTGTAATATTGAGTTGTAAGTAAATAAAAGTGTGATGATCATCATTATTAGAGCATTGCCCCAGTGAGGAAAGTATGATGGAGACTATGATTCCCCCACAAGTTGGGATGAGACTCCGGACTTTAAAAATAAATAAAAGAGGCCAAAGAAGCCCAAATAAAAAAGAGGCCAAAGAAGCCCAAATAAAAAAGAGGCGAAAGAAGCCCACCAAAAAAACAAAAAAATGACAGAAAAAGAGAGAAGGGGCAATGTTACTATCCTTTTACCATACTTGTGCTTTAGAGTAGCACCATGTTTTTCATATAGAGAGACTCTTGAGTTATCACTTTCATATACTAGTGGGAATTTTCATTATAAAACTTGGCTAGTATATTCTGATGATGGGCTTCCTCAAACGCCCGAGGTCTTCATGAGCAAGCAAGTTGGATGCACACCCAATTAGTTTTCAGTCTGAGCTTTCATACACTTATATCTCTTAGTGCATCCGTTGCATGGCAATCCCTACTCACTCACATTGATATCTATTGATGGACATCTCCATAGCCCGTTGATATGCCTAGTTGATGTGAGGCTATCTTCTCCTTTTTGTCTTCTCCACAACCACCATTCTGTTCCACCTATAGTGCTATGTCCATGGCTCACACTCATGTATTGCGTGAAAGTTGAAAATGTTTGAGAATGTCAAAAGTATGAAACAATTGCTTGGCTTTTCATCGGGGTTGTGCATGATGTGAATATTTTGTGTGGTGAAGATGGAGCACAACCAGACTATATGATTTTGTAGGGATAACTTTCTTTGCCCATGATATTTTGAAAAGACATGATTGCTCTATTAGTAGGCTTGAAGTATTATTGTTTTATGTCAATTCATAGACTATTGCTTTGAATCACTCGTATCATAATATTCATGCCATGATTAGATTATGTAATCAAGATTATGCTAGGTAGAATTCCACATCAAAAATTATCTTTTTTATCATTTACCTACTTGAGGACGAGCAGGAATTAAGCTTGAGGATGCTGATACGTCTCTGTCGTGTCCATAATTTTTGATTGTTCCATGCCAATATTCTACAACTTTCATATACTTTTGGCAACTTTTTATACTATTTTTGGGACTAACATATTGATCCAGTGCCCAGTGCCAGTTCCTGTTTGTTGCATGTTTTTTGTTTCGCAGAATATCCAAATCAAACGGAGTCCAAACGGGATAAAAACGGATGGAGATTATTTTTGGAATATTCGGAGAATATGGGAAGAAAAATCCACGCAAGACGGTTCCTGAGGGGGGCACGAGGTAGGGGGGCATGCCCCACCCCCCTGGGCGCCCCCTGACCCTCGTGGGCCCCCCGTAAGGCGGTTAATGCTATTCTTTTGCCGCAAGAAAGCTAATTTTCAGGAAAAAAATTCGGCGAAGGTTTCAATCCAATCGGAGTTACGGATCTCCATATATATACGAAACAGTGAAAGGGCAGCTAGAGAGAATGCAGAAATAGAAAGAGACAGAGAGACAGATCCAATCTCGGAGGAGCTCTCGCCCCTCCCATTCCATGGAGACCAAGGACCAGAGGGGAAACCCTTCTCCCATCTAGGGAGGAGTTTAAGGAAGAAGAAGAAGGAGGGGGGCTCTCTCCCCCCTCGCTTCCGGTGGCACCAGAGTACCACCGGGGGCCATCATCATCACCGCAATCTTCACCAACAACTTCACCGCCATCATCACCAACTCTTCCCCCTCTATGCAGTGGCGTAACCCCTCTTTTACCTACTATAATCTTTTCTTAAACATGGTGCTCAATGCTATGTATTATTTCCCAATGATGTATGGCTATCCTATGATGTTTGAGTAGATCTGTTTTGTCCTATGGGTTATTTGATGATCGTGATTGGTTTGAGTTGCTTGTTTTATTATTGGTGTTGTCCTATGGTGCTCTCCGTGTCGCTCAAGCATGAGCGATTCCCGCTATGGGGTTTGCAATATGTTCATGATTTGCTTATGGTGGATGGCGTGAGTGACAGAAGCACATACCCGAGTAAGTAGGTTGTTTGCATATGGGACAAAGAGGACTTGATACTTTAATGCTATGGTTGGGTTTTACCTTAATGATCTTTAGTAGTTGCGGATGCTTGCTAGAGTTCCAATCATAAGTGCATATGATCCAAGTAGAGAAAGTATGTTAGCTTATGCCTCTCCCTCAAATAAAATTGCAATAATGATTTCCGGTCTAGTTATCGATTGCCTAAGGACAAATAACTTTCTCGTGACAACAAGCTCTCTACTAAAACTAACTTAGTTGTGTCTTCATCTAAACAGCCCCTACTTTTTATTTACGCGCTCTTTATTATCTTGCAAACCTATCCAACAACACCTACAAAGTACTTCTAGTTTCATACTTGTTCTAGGTAAAGCGAACGTTAAGCGTGCGTAGAGTTGTATCGGTGGTCGATAGAACTTGAGGGATATTTGTTCTACCTTTAGCTCCTCGTTGGGTTCGACACTCTTACTTATCGAAAGAGGCTACAATTGATCCCCTATACTTTTGGGTTATCACATATATAGCAATATCCGAGAATGTTTTTGCCGAATCTCTAAAGGTGTTTGGCGTTGCACTGCAAGACTTATGCTGGAAACACACAAATAGTTTAAAAGTGCCATAGTCTTGGAAAACCAAAAAATATCAGTAAAAACTTGACGTCCGAACTAGATCGAGTGTTCGGTGCCAATCTGAAAATTGGTCTTAAAAAATGTGCTTCTGTCGTGCTTTAAGATGACACATCCTATCTCAAGACTTCAAGCAGGCCAGCCTACGGCTTCAACCTCCTATCCCGAAGGCGGAGTACTTCTTGTTAGTCTAGTTTAGCAAACTAAACTCTAGCGGCTTTGAGAGAGAAATTAGGCTCCTCGGCTATTGACCACACACTCGCGTCGAGAAAAGGAGTGATAGAAAAAGACTTTGCAACGACTAAGAAGAAGAACACTTACTATAAAACAGCTCATATAAATTTAAGATCCCCCAAGTGATTTGGGAAAAGAATTTTATGTATAATGATTGTATGTACCAAAGTACTTATATCATATATGTCTTCATCCGAACTTTAAACGTGTCTTAACCGACCGTCGGCTTCTCCCTCTTCGGTCAAGGGCCGAAAAGTGTTATGTACTCCACCTGTCGAGAATATCGACGGTGTTTCCGATAACCAGGCAATCAAGGCACAAGGCTGTAACAGACAAAGCGCGCTCAGGGAAATTATGCTATATTACTGATGAAGTGTAAGAAGCATCTTCGAAGAAAATAGTACCCCCATCGATACCTTTCTTCGGTTGCTCATTTGTTACTATGAGACTTGTACAATAGATTTTTTGTACTCATGAGTTCCGTTGTGTGCCGACCATGATTGAAAACAATAAGAGTGCTAGCTTTCAGATTCACCCAGTCTGAGGTCCGAGCTCGGATGACCTGATCGTGACAATCGCAGAGGTGCTCCCTTTACTCCCTAGCCGAACAATCGGGAAGATAGGGGTAAACGCAGGAGCAAGGTAACCCAGCTTGTGGAACACTTAAGTCAACATGGTGCATATTGTGGCATAATACATGCACAAGGAACGAAGTCATACAAGTAGAATCATATGCAAGAGGGAAGGCTTCATAAAGGAAGCCCTCAAGTAAACGGGGTATTTGAATTTGTATGTCACAAACAAAGTTTTGACAAGGAAGTTTTTTACAAACAACTCTTTGCCAAAAAAAGTATAATGCTTGGTCAAACCGAACAAAATTTAAAAACTTAAAACTTTGAGCATAAAAGAGACTTAGTTGGTTATTGTGTTCGGCATTGATGACGCGGTCCGAGGTTACGGTGGGACGAGGTCCCAGCCCCCAAGCCGGTCCCGAGGTGGCAGAGCAAAGCGCTCGACACTCCGGAGTGGTGACATAGCACGGCCAATGCAGGCCGGCAGAGTGACGCTGAAGCCCCCGGCGTAGTTTAATGAAGTGAGGACGAAGGCCCCAGTCCAGCCGAGGTGACAACACTGCCCGACCCGGATCATTTACCTATGCACAAGAAATAGTGCAAACCGGAGATAATAATAATAATAATAAATTAAAAAATTGTTTCATAATTAATAATTTATGCAAAGTGAGTAATAAAAGAAATATGGCATGTGTGTCTAACACTCGATGAGGTAGAGCTCCCTCAGCAATGTCGAAGTCCCGAGCCAACCGAACATGTCGGTATGGCAATTCGACAAACAAGGTGATTATGCAAGCAGATTTAGGCCTATTGGGACGACGACGTCGGCTTGCCGAAGTGACCGCATGATGCAGTCGAAGTCGATTAACTACACATGTAAAATACTGCAGTCCAACAATAATAATATAGATATATAAAAATTCTCGCGTAATTAATATACGCAAAATAATTTATTTAAAGATATGTGGCCTGGCGCCAAAGTCAATGTTGATGTAGGGCGTCGGCGTGATGCAGTAAAGGCGTGGCAAAGCTGAACCACCATGCGACCGTCGTTAGTGCGGCCACCATGTACAGATGATGGAACAAACCAGAGTAATAATTCCTCGGGAAAAATAAACCCAAACAAGCAAAAATTACTAGGATTAAAAACACCTGGTTTATTTTTTGTAGCAATCCGAAGAAAGATGACTCCTAAAATTGGGACTCAATCCGCACACCCATTGCCTGATGGGCGATAAAGCGACGGCATGGCGATGCTGGCAAAGCCCCCAGTCCATCTAACGTGACGAAGCTGGTCGGCTGGTGACGCCGAAGTCACCGGGGTATGTTGATGAAGAAATAGCAAAGTCCCCAGTCCAGCTAAGGTGTCGAAGCCTCCATGTCAGCCGATCAGTCAAAGCAAGTCGGCTGGTGACGCCGAAGTCACCAGAGTAGGTTTGATGAAGATATGGTGAAGCCCTCGGTCCAGCCGAGGTGACGGAGCAGGCCGGTAAGGAGATGTTGCAGCTGTCATGTCAGCCGAGGTGTTGAAACAGTTTGGTGTGATGGACATCAGCTTGAACAAGCAACAGTGCGTCCATGCCGACACATGTCATAACTTGTGACGCGGTCAATGCCGGCTTGATGAAGTGACCATGCGGCGACGCCGGTGTGCCCGCTCCGTGTCATCCGTGAGGTGGCGATGTTGGTCATGATTTATCCTTTGCGATTCCAAAAACTGGTTCGGCTCGCCGAGATGATGATTCGAAGAAGTTGAGCTCGGCTCAACAAAGCGACGATGTGTCTAGTGCAGGTCGGCAACCGTGAAGCAATATTGCCGGACTGGTTTGACACCAGCGTGACGGTGAAGACTACGTCTGAAAAGGAGCAAATTTGTGAACATGTGTTCGGAAACAAAACACAATACCCTAGAAAGAGATTCTTCCAAAAAGGTTGTCCAATATCTTGTTCATGAAAAGAGATGAACTCAGATCGGACTCGTATTCGCGCAGAAAACAGATCCAAAAAGTGATGCACTAATCGGAAGGTTACCGGAGTTTGAAAGGTCGGATCGAGCTGAAATTTGGAGAGGTGATAGATATGGAAATTCTGCAGCAGATGAATTGTTGGATCTTCCGAAAAATGGAAATTCCGCAGCAGATGAATGGTTGTATCTTCCGAATAACCTCCGAGCTGGGCTCTGGAGACGATGCCCTAAACTCGTCCTGATTCCCGTCCAGACTCGGCAGGGCTCCGGTATATCGGACATCGACAGAGATTGCTCCATCAGAATGCGACGAAATTTTACAGGGTTGTTGTAGACTCAATTCCGCGCAATTCCACCAAAGGAATCGTGAAAGTGATGTTCGAGGAAGTGGTGGCAGCAGATACAAGTTTGTTGTCCGGAAGAACAACATGGTCGCCCGAGGGCAATGTTGACATTGAGCCCCTGAGCTCCAAGGATGACTCCTCCATGATCATGATAGAGATCGAAGTTGATGTTTGATGAAGGCCTCATCCGAACATGAGGATCGGAGCCAGGGCACAGTCCTCGGTCAAGCCAAGGTGACTAGTCGAGCCGGCGACGAAGATGTCGACGTCGTAGTTGATCTGCAGACAAGCCATTGATCCTTTGTTGATCTCACAGCGGAACTCTCAATGAGAGCACCATTGTCGGTGTCAAAACCGACAGATCTAGGGGTAGGGGGTCCCGAGCTGTGGATTCTCGGATCAATGGTAATAGAATGAAGGAGACGATGTTTTACCCAGGTTCGGGCCCTCTTGATGGAGGTAAAACCCTACGTCCTGCTCTTGTTTATATTAATGGAGTATCAAGTACAGAGTTGATCTACCGCGAGATCATATGTTGTGGTCTAAAACCCGAGGGTATGATGAATATGTCATAATGATCTATCGACTAGACTGAACTCAACTTATATAATGTACCGGAGGCCTAGGATAACAAGAGTCCTAGTCGAATACGTTGGTGGAGAGGAGTCCTTGTCTTGATCACCAAGTCTTGTGGAATCTTCCTTGTGTATACATCAGTTTTCCGAACTGGCCCATGAGTAAACGGCCATGGGGGTCCTCGGCCCAATCCAACCGATCAAGAGACGACGTGATGAGTACCCCCTGGTCTAGGACACCGTCAGGCCCCCAACAGGGAGCTTATTGTTTGTGAAGTTGTGCTAGATTATATCAATCTATTCACCATATTACAGCACACATTAGCTCTCTCATCAAAATCCAGTGATAGCACACAAGGGTTTAGAGGGAGCCTCTATTATATTACAATATCCTCTGCATTACAAAGATAATCTCCCTACTATTTGTGTTTTCATGCTTTACAGATATTGTACGTAATTAGAATGAATATAAGAATGCGCACATCAGAAGAATATTGCAGAATAGTTCAATGGGTAAAAAACTTGGCATCAAGGGATTGAGTTCCATTGTGGATGCAATGAAACCCACATGCTCCTGACCTATAGATTCGTATTCAGAATATGATCCTAATGACTATTTTGAGCTCAAGGAGTCAAAGGCAGATGGCCTATCCTGTTCACCCAATAAGGTGCTTGTTCTAATTTGGGAAGGTTTTATTGGTTGCACATATCTTGCCTAAGGTGTCTTGCATTTCTTTTGCTCATTGCACCGCCATCTTCTTAGTTTACTCATATATGTGAAGATGCCATGCCCATCCATTATCAACACCTATTCTATTTGACGTCATACCATGTTTTTCCATTCAAATGATGTTCTTGTGTTTCAGACATCCAGAAGGAAGAGCGTGATTGCAGAACCTGAAGGAGTACAAGCAAAGTCCTTGAAAAAGGTGGTGCTACCAGAGAAATCACATAGCACCCGACGTATATTGGCGATAGAACCAGCGCTGCAAAACCTAGGATATCGCAACTATGCTAGTCGCTGCTTTGCTCTTATGAGTACCTATTGTCCTATCGATGTCCTTACATTCATACCTAGTGGATTATGTGACATCACTGTGCATTATAGCTTGCTTATCCACTATTCACTCCAAATTATCAGATCTATATTAATGCTTAAATTAATGTAGAATAAACCCAATGCCTATAAAGAAATTTAGTTCTACATTGTTCTTGTAAGTATATGTTGTCCTTCATCACTGTACTTATATTTGTCAGCTAGTTCTTCATGTAAACTTTGCAGCTCATTTTCCCTTGTCCTCCATTTTTCTACGCATCATATCTACATTTACTCTTGCCAAAATATTGAATAAAACTAATGTTACTGAAGAAGTTTAGCTTTGCATTGCTCTTGTTAGTGCCCTCTGCCTGTATGCTGTATTTACATTTGTACTTTGCATCTTAAGTTAAATAATCGCCATTTGTTCCTATATTTTCACATATATATTTACTCTTAACAAAATGTAGAATAAAGGCAATACTCTTGAAGAAGAGTGTGTGGTAAACTTCTTGAATTGCCCCCATCAATATGGACAAGGCCTTTATAGAGCATGTCTTCACTACTAGTGTAAGTTTGTCCTCCTCGAGCCTTCAAACTTTTTTTTATATTTGGATAGCTATGAGTGCAAATGCTGTTTATTTTTGTCGTCTGCATCAAATTGCTTGTCCAAAGTTTATAAAGTAGAAGTACATAAACATAAGTTTGTCCTTCTCAATTTCAGTCTTTAGTTGTACAATCTAGTTCCTTATTCATACCATGTAAATTAAACTAAACATAGCAAGTTATGTTCTTTAGCACTATGTGTATGCTTGTGTTCTTGATCTGTAATCCAGTAGTGTGGTGAGACTACCAACAACAGCACAATGTCATATCTTGCTATGTCTCAACTATGAACAATGCCATATCATATTAATGTTATTGAAATCGTGTCTCTTTATTTACCAATCTGAAATGGTATAAATTGACAGTACACTCGCCATTCATGCTTATATGTTGTTTAGAACTACATCTATGCTTGTGTTCTTGATCTGTAATCCAGTGGTCTGCTGAAGCTGGCCGCTCCTGCACAATGCCATTTCCTGCCATCTTAAGTATGAACAATGCCTATTATGTTAATGCTATTTTAAACCATGTCTCTTTATTTCTGACAAAGAAATGAGATGAATTGACAGAGTTGATGCTTATATGTGCAAAACCTGTTATCTACCTACTTGTTTCTCTTTCAGGGTGACAACACTACTGCAAGGAAGAACTGCCACAATGATAGTGAGACGAACCTATTGTTTGTCCCTCTAACACATATTCCAGAGGGGAAGGCAACATATATTGAGGGTAGGGATACAACCACGAAGTCACATCTTGATGTAGTGTCAAACTTACTCAGTGACACAAGCTTGATGAAGTCGCCGCCTAAATCTGTTCGACTTCTTCAGTCTGAAATTCAAGCAGAAATACATGCTTCCACTCAAGTATGACTGGAAATCAAATCTCTATGCAAGATTAACCGTAAGTACAGGAAGTATATTTATGCCATGCAGCTTAACTTGGTGGATATGAGTGCCAAAGAAGCGCAGTCTCATCAGGTTGCTAAGCTGCTTGTGCTGCAGCTCCTGGGCCGAGCTAACCTTTCTTGAACTGTGTTGAAGTGCTGCCAGTTCTGTCTATTATTTTGTCCACCTGTAAACTTCCACTGGTGGTGACCTGCCTAGTTTATGTAATCTGCTGTCTGGTTGCCCTTTATTATCACTGGCGGCGAACTTTGATGCCGAGGGGATGTAATATGTTGTAATATCTTTGTTGTATAGTCTAGGTTTATTCTTGGTTGGTACGCTATAATTTAGGCCGGAAGGTTCAGTGGATCTTGGTGTTGTCGGTCTTTAGGCCGGCCCATTACTCATATGGGCCAAAATGTGGGCCTATAATCATCTTGGGCCATTAGCAGATCTAAACCTATAGTTGTTTCCCGCCTTTAACAGGCCGAGTAAAGTTCTGTCTAGCCGGGCTAGAGAATACCATGGGATTTTAACAGGCTAAAACCTAGACTGGGCTAGCGTTGAGCCAAAAAATTCATGGGCCAATACAGGCCAAAACTGCCTAAGGCCCATGTTTGGCCCAAATAGGATGAGCAGTTAACAGGCCAAAATATATCTCGGGCCTGTTTGGCCCGATAAAATTATGTGCTTTAAGCAGGCCGATATCTATGCGGGCCATAGGCCTAAAAGTGTCACGGGCCATTATCAGATGGGATGTAAGCAGGCCAGATTCAATGCGGGTTGTAATTAGGCCCAACTGTTACACGGGCCATTAACAGGCCGATAGGCCAGTTGGGCTGAAATTTATCCACGAAGACTACGACCCGTTAAGAGGCCTACAGTTACTCTGGACAAGAAATAGCCCAGTTTCTGCATGGGCCGTTAAATGGCCTAAATTTAAACCAGGCCGACAATGTCCCAAATGCACGACGGGCCGCTAACAGGCCGAAACTATTATCGGTTCGAATTGGTAAACGGGCATTTAACAGGCTGAAATACAAACCTATCTTAGAATGGGCCCAAAATAACAGTGGCCTGTTAATGGGACGGATCCGATATGGGCCGTAATTTGGCCAAAAACACGGCAGGCTGTGAACGGGCCTGATCAGGTATGAGCCTCAATTTGACCCAAAACATGGCAGGTTGTTAACGTCCCAGCCCACTAGTGTCTGAAAAAACATGGTGGGCCTTTAGCTGGGCCGGCCTTTTCACCGGAATGGGCCTCTGTTGGGCCGTGCCACATGTCGACGTATCATAGGCGCCTCTTGTCCAATGAGTGGATGACATCTGTCCCAACGGTGAGCCAACACGTGTTTCCTCCGGCCAATGACAATTTTACACATGGAAAATCCCCATTGGTCTGGGTTGTTAACGGGTTATCGGATACAAAACCGGACCTGATAGCTTAATGGTGACCCGTTATGGCCGATGCCACGTGTCGATCACCCTTGACGAAAGCACTTCTATGACGCGCAATTTATCATCATGGAAGTGGACACTTCCGTGATGATAATTTTGGTAATGTCATGGAACACTTCTACGACAACACAGGTATGACTATCTTGATCCTGTCATAAAATTGTCATGGATGTACATGCATGACAGAAAATGTGACCTACTGTGACAATCACGTATCATCACGGAAGTGTATTTTTTTGTAGTGCACTAAGCTTCATTAGCTACATGTGAAATGATGAGAGGTCCAGGAAGAGCTAACACCTCATATAGTCAACACACAATGATAATAATAATTAAAAGGAGAGAACCTATCAGATAAAGCACGCAATTTCATCTCAATATGTTTGTGAAAAGGATTAATCAAGCCTTCACAATTCTTATTCTGATTTTTTAAATCTACCCTCGGATAGGATAAGTTGATGGGTCCTGATAAACCTAAGCATATGGGATATATAACAGTTTATTATATATATATATATATATATATAACAGTTTGAACCCATGTGGAGAGTTAGCAGAGAGATAAATGGATGGGTTAAGTGTGTGTCAGTAGCAACCTCTAACGACTTGTACCCAAGTGAGATATACTGACGCTCTCCAGGGGCTCGATCACGTCCTTGTACACCATGTCCTGCCCTTGCACAGACACCTCCTGCACCCACCCACACACACATTCATTCATTCAGCAACATCACCAAGTGTATGCATGCGTATGGAGCAGAGCAGAGGAGATGATTCATGGAGGAGTACCTGCATTCCGAATGGGTGGACGAAGGAGTAGCCAGCCTTCCTGTCGATGACCGGCATGAACTTGTCGTCCGCCGCCGCGACTATGCAGTACCTTTGCTACGGCTGGCCGGTGCCACGGCCCTGATAGTGGTGGAGAGTAGCCTCCGCGTCGGCGTCTTGGTGGTCGGGGAAGGGAGGCCGGGGCCATGGCCGTGGAGGGATAAGGAGGTCGCGGACGGAGGGGCTGGGCTTGATGCCGCGAGGGTGGGGCGTGGGGGCGGGCCATGGCCGGGATCGTTGGCGCTGGGGACGCCCCTGCCGCTCGGCTGCCCGAGTTCGACGGTGGGACGCGGGAGCTTTGAGAGGTGGGAGGGAGAGGGGGAGCTCGATGCGACCTAAGATCGAGGGGAGGGTCAGGCGCCGTCAGTGGTGGCGGCGAGAGCATGAAGGGGGCGGGGCAGGAT
>NC_041386.1:181053250-181070466 GCF_002162155.2 Triticum dicoccoides | reverse complement strand
GCGTGAGGGGAGGGGTGGATCGAGAAATCCTAGGATTTGGGGGTGGGGGAGGGGCGGCAGCGACGGGAGTGGATCGGGGGAGAGAGGAGGGGATTTGAGTTAGGGTTTGGGTATTTGGGATGCAGTTGGGTGAGAGGGTGAGGGGGTGAGGGCTGTCGTTGGATCCGGAATCATCCGACGGTGATTGATGCATGATCCGTGTGATATGCCTATGGACCAATCAGAACACACCAAATACTTTGAAGACCTTTTGACCATATAAATTGGTCGTGATTAATTAAAGAAAAAAATTTCATTCCATTTTTTAGAGCTCAAAATGAGTTTTTTTTGTGAAAGACCTGTCAAATATTTGTTCAAATGATATCATATTTTGCGCAAGTTTACATCTTAGGTTGGCAAACAATATTGACAAAGAGCGTTTTTATTTCTTTTGCACCAAAAAACAATTTTCCATTTTTTTGAGTGCCCGAAATAAGTTTTTTGTGAAGGACTTACCATATATTTGTTGCAAAATTGTACCAAATCAATTCTCTAAAATACTAGGCCATATGTAATGCACATTTGACCAAATGGTTGGGTGTCAAAAGTTTCAATCCACCTCTCGTGAAAAAGACAATTTTCTGCTGATTCAACACAAAGCGGGTAAAATTTGAATTACAACTGCCTCATAGTTTGCTCTTTATTTTTTCAAAAAATCATTTCTAGGTACATAAGTATCTATTTAATGAAAGAAACACAAAAAGTTTTCCAAGATTCAACTACTAGCTAGGAACTTTCATGCCCGCCGTTTTGATCGCATTTTGAAACGAGCATAAAAAATTCAAAAAAATTCAAAAAATTGGAAAACCTTCGTATTGTGTCATTATATGTGACCAAGTTACCAGGGGAAGTAATAAACTTGTAATACGACAATTGTTTTAAAAAAGTGTTCTCAAAAAAGAGTTATCATGCGCGAAGATGCATGGCTTTCAAGCCAAATGATCAATCTTATGGCCACATCCATGGCATAGCTTTTTCAAATGATCTCATATTGTGCACAAGGGTGCATCTTGGGTTGGCAAACAATGTTGCCTAAGGAAGTTTTCATTTTCTTTGGACGAAAATTTCATTTTCTATTTTTCAAGTGCCCAAAATGAGTTTTTTTGGTGAAGGGTCTACCATATATTTGTTGCAATATTGGACCAAATCATTTTTACAAAATACTAGGCCATATATAATGCACAAATGACCAAATGGTTGGGTGTCAAAAGTTTTGATCCACCTCTCATGAAAAAGACAAATTTCCGCCGATTTAGTAGGAAGGGGGTAAAATTTGAATTGCACCCGACTCACAGTTTTCTCTTTGTTTTTTCCAAAAATCATTTATAGGTACATAATTATCTATTTAATCACAGAAATACAAAAGGTTTTCCAAGATTCAACCACTAGCTAGGAACACTCATGCCCGTCGTTTTGACCGCATTTTGAAACGGGCATAAAAAATTAGAAAAATCAAAAAATTGGAAAACCTTGGCATTGTGTCATTATATGTGACCAAGTTACCAGGAAAAATAACAAACTTGTAATACGATAATTGTTTAAAAAAAGTGTTCTGAAAAAAGAGTTATCATGCGTTTTTCATTTTCTTTGGACGAAAAAGTTGCCTAAGGAAGTTTTCATTTTCTTTGGACGAAAAATTCATTTTCTATTTTTCGAGTGCCCAAAATGAGTTTTTTTGTGTGAAGGACCTACCATATATTTGTTGCAATACTGGACCAAATCATTTTTGTAACATAATAGGCCATATTTAATGCACAATTTACCAAATGGTTGGGTGTCAAAAGATTTGATCCACCTCTCGTGAAAAAGACAAATTTCCGCCGATTAAGTAGGAAGCGGGTCAAATTTGAACTGCACCTGCCTCATAGTTTGCTATTTCTTTTTTTCCAAAAATCAATTATAGGTAAATAAGTATCTATTTAATGAGAGAAACACAATTTTTTTCCAAGATTCAACCACTAGCTAGGAACGGTCATGCCCGTCGTTTTGACCGCATTTTGAAACAGGCATAAAAAATTCAAAATGAAATCAAAAAATTGGAAAACCTTCGCATTGTGTAATTATATGTGACCAAGTTACCAGGAAAAATAATAAACTTGTAATACAGTAATTGTTTTCAAAAAGTATTCTCAGAAATGAGCTATCATGTGTGAAGATGCATGGCTTTCAAGCCAAATGATCAATCTTATGGCCACATTCATGGCATAGTTTCTTCAAATGATCTCATATTGTGCACAAGGGTGCATCTTGGGATGGCAAACAATGTTGCCTAAGAATTTTTCATTTTATTTCAACGAAAAATCATTTTCTATTTTTCGAGTGCCCAAAATGAGTTTTTTTTGTGAAGGACCTACCATATATTTGTTGCAATATTGGACCAAATAATTTTTATAAAATAATAGGCCATATTTAATGCACAATTGACCAAATGGTTGTGTGTCAAAAGATTTGATCCACCTCTCATGAAAAAGACAAATTTCCGCCGATTCAGTAGGAAGCAGGTCAAATTTGAACTACACCTGCCTCATAGTATGCTATTTATTTTTTCCAAAAATCATTTATTGGTACATAAGTATCTATTTAATCAGAGAAACACAAAAGGTTTTCGAAAATTCATCCACTAGCTAGCAATGGTCATGCCCGCCGTTTTGACCGTGTTTTGAAACAAGCATAAAAATTCAAAAATAAAATAAAAAAATTGGAAAACCTTCGCATTGTGTCATTATATATGACCAAGTTACCAGGAAAAATAATAAACTTGTAATGCGGTAATTGTTTTTAAAAAAGTGTTCTCAGAAACGAGCTATCGTGTGTGAAGATGCATTGCTTTCAAGCCGAATGATCTATCTTATGGCCACATTCATGGCATAGTTTATTCAATGATCTCATATTGTGCACAATGTTGCATCTTGGGATGGCAAACAATGTTACCCAAGGAAGTTTCATTTTGTTTGGACGAAAAATTCATTTTCTATTTTTTGAGTGCCCAAAATGAGTTTTTTATGAAGAACCTACCATATATCCGTTGCAATATTGGACCAAATCATTTTTATAAAATAATAGTCCATATTTAATGCACAATTTACCAAATGGTTGGGTGTCAAAAGATTTGATCCACCTCTCGTGAAAAAGACAAATTTTCGCCGATTCAGTAGGAAGCGGGCCAAATTTGAACTAAGGTGCCTCATAGTTTGCTCTTTATTTTTTCCAAAAATCATTTATAGGTACATAAGTATCTATTTAATCAGAGAAACACAAAAAGTTTTCCAAGATTCAACCACTAGCTAGGAACGGTCATGCCCGCCGTTTTGACCGCATTTTGAAACGAGCATAAAAAATTGAATAAAATAAAAAATTGGAAAACCTTCGCATTGTGTCATTATATGTGACCAAGTTACCAGCAAAAATAATAAACTTGTAATATGGTAATTGTTTTAAAAAATGTTCTCAGAAACGAGCTATCATATATGAAGATGCATGCCTTTCAAGCCAAATGATCAATCTTATGGCCACATTCATGGCATAGTTTGTTCAAATGATCTCATATTGTGCACAAGGGTGCATCTTGGTATGGCAAGCAATTTTGCGTAAGGACGTTTTAATTTTCTTTGGACGAAAAAATCATTTTCTATTTTTTGAGTGCCTAAAATGAATTTTTTTGTGAAGGACCTACCATATATTCATTGCAATATTAAAGCAAATCATTTTTATAAAATAATAGGTCATATTTAATTCACAATTGACCAAATGGTTGGGTGTCAAAAGATTTGATCCACCTCTCATGAGAAAGACAAATTTTCTCCGATTCAGTAGGAAGCGGGTCAAATTTGAACTGCAACTGCCTCATAGTTTGCTTTTTATATTTTTTTTCAAAAATCATTTATAGGTACATAATTATCTATTTAATAAGAAATACATGGTTTGGTGGTGATACATTGAGGTTTGGATGGTGGCCGAGGGCCGCAACTCGAGAGCGCATAAACTCACATGCCTGCCGCATGGTCACCGCATGACCATGGTGTTGCCACGCATTCCGGGCGGCCTAGGCATGTCTAGTGGGTTGGGAACTCCCACGATAGGTGTCAGGAAGAAGAAGGCAATAGAAGAATCTCACGAGGAGACTAAACTGAGCTCAAATATGAATTAGCACCCAAGTGTTTGATTAGTGGTGGGGAAAATGCACATGGCCAATGGGCCTAAGTTTTGGTCGAGGATGATCATCTACCAAGGACACTATCTTGGAAAATTTGCAGCTCAAATGGAGGAGCCTAGGTGTCACTTTCTTTGCAACGTACCACATTGGACAAAAATATGAATGTTGAATCTAGACTCAAATGAACGAATGGATTGATTTGAAATTTGGAGGAGGAGGATAATTGGGGCATATGAAGGCACTTTAAAATTTTCATACCATTTGGATAAATAAAAATGGTACTTCCTTCATAGTGCTCTCCACTGAGAAGAAAACTGGGAAAAATGCTGAGAGAAATTGGCTAGAATAAATGAGCTAAAATTTGAGGGAGGGAGGTTCTATGGGAAGGGTCATGTCGTGGTAATTTTTCAGCAATTATAAATTAACATAAAATATAGTTGCTTCGAAAACTGAAAATATCACCAGAAACACAGATTGGATGCTGAGCTCACATGTATTGTTAGATGGGGCTCAAATTTTGTGGAGAGCTATGATTTGGGAATATAGAAGACATGGCAAAAATTCAGCTCAGTAGGATATTCCTAGCTAGTACTTCCTTCACAACAGTTCGAGCTGAACTAAAACTTTGGAAATTTGCCGAGGAAGATTTACCAGGAAAATGTAGTTGAATATTGTCATGAGCCAATGATTTGGATAGTAAAGAATGCCCAATTTTTTTGGGAATTTTGGGAATGACCGAAATATAGGTTGCTTCACAACCTAGGGCAAAAATTGACACATGGACATGACACATAGGCAAAACTGACGAGGTGGCACCTAGTCATAGCAATCCACCACAATTTACAAGGTTATGACCATCTATATTGGTCGTGGTCAGCTAGAAATAAGGCAGCGGACCAGTGTTATCTGCTTCATGGCCATTTCGTGTAAGGAAATTACGATCTTTCTGACCAAAATGGTCGTTATAGTTTAGGGTTTGGAGCCCCCCGAACAGCTTTTGACCAATTGTTCTCAAATGGTTGTAGATTTATGACCAATTCTTCCAGGGTCACTGACAGAAGGTCACAAGTTGACATACTTCTTGTAGTGGAGGGGTAGATACGGCCGCAGAAGCAAATCCGGCGAGGTGGACGCCGCTGGCAGTGAATGGGCTCTGGTACATTGGTGGATGAGCACTCTAGGGTTTCGAGAGGGGAGGGGTAGAAAGGCCGATGAAGTACGGACGGTGTGATGTAAGATGCTCTGGTGTTGGGGAGTTAGTTGTTTTTGCGGGATGGGGAGAGTAAATGGGGGTGCCGTGTGGTGGGGGGAACCGGAAGTTACCAGAGCAGCCCCGACCTATTATATAAATGAGGGCTGTATTATAACTTTTGTTCTCCGTGCACCAAGGACAAAAGGGGAATTTCGCATGCTAAAGACTAGGTGGCGGAAATTTTAGAAGGAGGCCGGAGATTTTGCCGCCCGTGGGATCATTCGTATCCAGTTTCAACTAATTTTGGACAGTGCTAGTGGGAAGGTCATGCGATACTATGTACACGGGGCACACGTCAGCAGTTAATGACTGGTGTGAAGTCCACCCTAGAAAAAAAGACAATAACTCAGGATGATGCACCGATAACTTGGACGTTCACACGGGTGTGGCCCATCGTACGGGTTTAGAGGCGCATTCACAAAAAAAAGGGATCAAACACTCAGCCTATGTATTTCTCATGTAAATAGATAATTAGTGTCATTGGTTATTTACTTTAAACATAATGCGTTGACGTGTTATTGTAGAGGCACACAAAAATAAATGGATATTGTAGTCCCACAAAAGAAATGGATATTGTAGTCCGCTACTTAAAAGTGTTACCTCATATGATTACATAGCCGCCATTTCATAAATTGTGCACCCGTTGAATTCATATATGAATATTACATATATTACTTCATAATACAACCGTAAATTATCCAAGACTAATGAATTTGAATGCAAGACTAAAAATGATGCATGTACATGATAGCTACATTGGTTGTTTGAAGAAACATCACTGTAACTTTGGCATGCACAATTGAAAAAGATTATTTAGAAGAAAAAAGTGATACATGAGTGTCCAATCTTTATAGCGTTGAATCAATATTGTATCTTTGGCCATGATACAAAGTAGATATTGACTTATGTTCAAGTGATGCATGCCCACGATCGCTAGATAGTGATACATGAATGAATTGTGCAATCTCTCTCACACGCATACATATGTCATTTCTCTGGGGCATCGGAATCGCACGCGCGCACTTTGTGTATTTCTCTACCTCCGTCAAGATTAGAATTCGTCTTTCTACCCCGTCCTACAAGTCTCTCACACAGAAACACACACGCTCTCTCTGTTAAACACGCCCACCCCTTTAATTCCACCCACCCACCGCCCCTAATGTCTCAAAGTATAATAATTTTTCTCACACATATGCCTAAGGATAACTCGAGTCTCGGAACCATATGAATACATACAATGGGATTCCAGCAGAGCACCTTTTGTTTTGAGATTCCAGCAGACACTGTTTCTCTCTTCATTTTTTTGGCACTTGCATGCACACCGCTTGTTTATCTCCGTGATGCTTTAAGTATGCCTCGCACACATGCTATCTACCTATCCCTTAATATAGATATGTGTCACACAAACTCCTTCTCCCTATATCTAAGTTTCACTACCCTCCCCCCCCACACCCACACACACACACACACACACACACTTCTCGACACCGAAGGAATAGGGTGACACCTCGATCTTGATACTAATCTATCTACTGGCTTCTCTCTTAAACACAAACACAGATGCACACACACACTACCCGACACCGAAGGAGTAGGGTGGCACCTCGATCTTGATAGTAATCTATCTACTGGCTTGTAACACCCACAATGCGGCTATATCTCCCACGTGTCGGGGCACAACTTAGAGGCATAGTCGCATGGTAGGTTTGTCGCAAGAGGGGTAATCTTTACACATCCCATGTACTGAATTAGAAAGGGATAAAGAGTTGGCTTACAATCGCCACTTCAAACAATACATAAATATATCATACATCAACCAGAATACAATCAAGGTCCGACTACGGAACCAAAATAAAGAAAGACAACCCCAAATGCTAGATCCCCAATCGCCCCAACTGGGCTCCTCTACTTATCATCCGGAAAAGAAACATAGCAACGAACAAGATCTTCATCAAGCACCCACTTGAGCTCGGTTGCATCACCTGCAACTGCTTGGAAGTATGTGTGAGCCATGAGGACTCAGCAATCTCACACCCGCGCGATCAAGACTATTTAAGCTTATGGGTAGGGAAGGGGTAGTAAGGTGGAGCTGCAGCAAAGCACTAAGCATATATGGTGGCTAACTTACGCAAAAGAGAGCGAGAAGAGAAGTAAAGCACGGTCGAGAAGCTAATAGTGATCAAGAAGTGATCCTGAAGCTACTTACGTTCAAGCATAACATGAGACCGTGTTCTCTTCCCAGACTCCGCCGAAAAGAGACCATCACGGCTACACACGCAGTTGATTCATTTTAATTAAGTTAAGTTCAAGTTCTCCACAACCGGATATTAACAAATTCCCATCTGCCCATAACCACGGGCACGGCTTTCGAAAGTTCAAAACCCTGCAGGGGTGTCCCAACTTAGCCCATCACAAGCTCTCACGGTCAACGAAGGATATTCCTTCTCCCAGGAAGACCCGATCAGACTCGGAATCCTGGTTACAAGACATTTCGACAATGGTAAAACAAGACCAGCAAAGCCACCCGATGTGCCGACAAATCCCGATAGGAGTCGCACGTATCTCATTCTCAGGGCACACCGGATGGGCAAGACGTCGGGTTGGCATAAACCCTAGTTTCCCAGGGGGCGCCGGACATCGCCCAGTTTGGACCAACACTCGGAGGAGCAATGGCCCGGGGGTTTAAAATAAAGATGACCCTTGAGTCTGCAGAACCCAAGGGAAAAAGGCTTAGGTGGCAAATGTTAAAACCAAGGTTGGGCCTTGCTGGAGGAGTTTTATTCAAAGCGAACTGTCAAGGGGTTCCCATAACACCCAACCGCGTAAGGAACGCAAAATCAAGGAACATAACACCAGTATGACGGAAACTAGGGCGGCAAGAGTGGAACAAAACACCAGGCATAAGGCCGAGCCTTCCACCCTTTACCAAGTATATAGGTGCATTAAGATAAACAAGATATAATAATGATATCCCAACAATAACCATGTTCCAACATGGAACAAACTTCATCTTCACCTGCAACTAGCCAAACAACGGTTTTCTAGGAAAGGTGGGTTAGAGGCTTGACATGGCAATATGGGAGGCATGATAAAGCAAGTGGTAGGTATCGCGGCATAGCAATAGCGCGAACAACTAAGCAAGCCAAGATAGAAGTGATTTCGAGGGTATGGTCATCTTGCCTGAGATCCCGCAAGGAAGAAGAACGAGTCCATGAAGAAGACAAATGGACGTAGTCGAACGGATCCTCACAACTCCGGAACGAAACCGAAGCTAACGAGAGAAGCAACCCGGAAAGAAGCAAACAACATAGTAAACAACCATCACATAAACATGGCAAGATGCACAACCAAGTATGATGCATGTCCGGTTTAATGAGGCATGGCATGGCAAAGTGCACAAACAATACTACAAATTAAGTGGAGCTCAATATGCAATGAGTTGCATATTAACGAAACACCACATTCAATTATTTAGTTCACTCCCGGTTAGGTACTCAACAATATTAAATGTTGGTTAACATGGCAAGAGGTGAAGCATAACAAAACTATACTATCTAAACAATTTAAATGGGGCCGGATATAACAAAGAACAAATCCGGTAAATCCCCATATGCATTTAGCAAATTAATGCAAACAACAATTTTAAAAATTCTTGATGTTGTTATCATGATGCAGGTGACATATGCAAGTTTATGAAATTTTATGAAAATGTTGACATGAGCATTATGAAGCATTTGTCACCGTGGTGGAAAGAAAGGGTGCCACGGCGACGATAACGAAAACGTTGCCACGGCAACGTTCCAGTTCCGGTAACTCGATTGAGATGCCGGTGGAAAAGATAGGGCGTGAGCGAGTTGAGCAAGATGGTGGGGTGCTCCCGACTACCGGGTTCCCATGGGTTAGTGGCATGGAAATGAGTGGCAACGACTAATGTTCGTGGGCCAATTCAACATCCAAACATGCATCTCATACAACACATGCATTCGTTCTCGGACGGTCGTCTCGGGGTTATACCTTTGAAGTGTGCATTCTCGGAGCGGTTCGAGTATGGTGCAAAGTAGAGGAAGTAGGCATTCTCGGGACGTTCGTAGATGTTCGGAGTCGTCACTGTTCGTAGCCAATGTAGTTGAACTTGACGAAACCCTCGGCGACAATAATAGTGGATGTCATTGGTATCGTGGTACCTGGTGATATCCATGCGTAGAGGTACTTTGCAGTTTCGACGATGGTCGTACACATTTTCGTATTCGTTCGAGTCATCGGTAGAGGAACTTGACACTTGCGTTACTCGGTTCTTCGACGATGGTAGTGGTACATCGCGAGGAACTTGACGTCCATGGGTGGCTTCGAGGGTCGACAGTAGAGGTAGTTGTCGCATCACCAGGCGTAGTCGTACACTTGGTGTATCCAAAGCGTACTTGTGGTCTTGAGGGTCGACAGTAGTTGTGCATCCGATGTTGTGGAACTTGGCGTCTAGTTCTGGCTGACCCAAAAATGAAGCACAAAAAAGGGTCTCTCGAGGCAGCAGCAAGGCAACTCATGCCCAATAATGAAGCAACAAAATTGGCCATGGCGTGGTGACGGTGAGGAAGGTGAACTCGGGGTCCGGCAGCCGCAAGGCGACGATGAGGAGGCACGTCGGATGTGACTCGGAGCTCTAATGAAGGAGCTGAAGCAGAGGAGGGCCGTGGTGGCGCATCCAGAAGAACTTGGCGGCGGCGGTCTCCTGAACTACCAGAGAGCACCTGGTCGAGAATGGGGGCGTGGACTTGGAACACCAGACATCGGCGCGACTGGAGCACGGGGAGGCAAAGCAGGCGGTCCGGTGAAGGAGCATGGCTCCGGCGGAGCTGCTCGCTGGCAGCGGCCGGAGGCAGAGGCAAGGGGGGGTGAGGAAGAGTCCATAGGAGGCTCGACGAAGGCGCGACGGTTGCAGGTGCACGCTCGGGCGACCATGGCGGGTGAGCGAGCGATGCTGTGAACCAGGAGGCATCGGGGAAGGGCTCACCGGGCGACACACCGGCCGGCGCTGGGCAAGGAGGCGCAGGCCTGAGCTGGAGGCGGGGACGCGCGCGGGGTTGGTCTTCCTGGTGGAACTCGGCGGCACAAGCGATGGAGAGGGAGAGAAAAGGATCGGATGCGCGCGTGGGGCTCTGCTCCTCTCCTGCGGCGGCGCTAGGAGGAAGGAGGGAATCGAGGGAGAGAAACGGGGATCACTAGGGTTAATCAGCGGGGCTGGCTGGGCCTTGGGGATGGTGCGGCTGGCCTAGGTGGGCCGCGGGGAAGCAAGTCGGCCTGGCTCTGAGGCCCATGTGGCCAACTGGGCTTCTCTCGCTCCCTCATATTTCTTTAACAGAAAAGAAAAATAAAGAGAGGAAAAGAAAGAGAGGGTTAGGAAAAGATTTTTGGCATGGGGATAATTTTCCCGAACTCACAAAAATATGCTTGTTCCGAAAAAATAGAAAAGGCGAAGATTGAAATATGTAAAATTCAAACTCGTTTGAATTTAATTCAAATGGGTTTGAACTAGGACTTAGTTTTTGAAGTGACCAAAAATGTTGAAAATTTAGGTGGAGCTCCGGAAAATGACGAAAGGATATATGGCAAAGTTAGAGGCCAAGAGTTGTGATAACAAAGGCATTGGGATTTTTGCAAGTGTGTTATGGTGAATTTCAAATTAAAGAAATATTTAATATAGCTCCCTACTATCGGGAGGATATGTTATAAAGAGAAGTCACCCTTCTCACGATTTAAATAGATCAAAGATCTATGCATTTTATTTAGTTGAGTTGAAAAGATTAAAGACATGATGTAATGCACATGATGCAATGATGAATGCAACAAGCAAAAACAAATCACACAACAAAATCACGGAAACACTGGAAGGCATCTAAAGCTCCAGTCTTGGGGCGTCACATGGCTTCTCTCTCAAACACACACACATACACACACTCACTAGTTGTGCCTCTGTGCCTACTGCGCGCACACTCTCAATACGTCTTTCTCTCCCCCCTCCCCACCCCCACCCCTCAACAATGACAGTAGAAGGGTGACAACTCGATCTTGATCTTAATCTATCAATTGGTTTCTCTCTCAAACACACACACACGCTAGTTGTGTCTCTACGCCTCGCTCACACACACTCAATACGTCGTTCTCTCTGTAGCCCCCTTGATATGCAGACTTCTCACGTGCGCACAACTGTAGTGATGATGACACTGAACCGAGCGTGCCTTGTTTTTACCAACGTCATGTGATAGTTTTCACCCTGTTTTCTATTAATTAACAAGGCAACCTTTTCTTTGTTACTAATAGTGAATCTGAGATCATTCGGGCAGACATAAAATATGTCACTTCAACCCAACTATCGCAGTAACTAATTTAAAAGAAACTAACTAGATGCACGTGCGTTGCACGAAACATCAAGATGCATTTGTATGCGTAGTTTATCTTGTGAGAGAAAATGATGAACGAGGGAAGGACTTATTTGCAAATGTGGAGAGGGGTGTGGGTATCTTTTTGCAAAATTGCCGTAGTTTCCTTCCTATCCGTTAGTATAAATCCGACGGCCTATATTGCAGGATGGCAGGCACACCATCATCACCAACTTTGTTTTCTACTCCCTCTGTTCCTAAATATTTGTCTTTTTAGAGATTTCAACAAGTGACTACATACGGAGCAAAATGAGTGAATCTACACTCTAAAGTATGTCTATATACACATCCGTATGTGGTAGTCCATTTGAAATCTAAAAAAGACAAATATTTAGGAATGTAGGGAGTATAAGAGTAGACATAGAGATATATCTCCAGCATCGTCCACAATGAAAATGTGCTGGACTGGTTAGCGCTGGATGCTCGCAACGCGATGCGTGAGTTCGAATTTTGTCTTTAACTTTAGATTTTTATATTATATATTATTTAATATATACTTCTTTTGTGATTGTACTGAAAGTGGAACCCACAGAGTACTTAGAATACAATATTAAGGATGGATTTGTTTCTTTTTAACTTTCTGTACAAAGTTGTAGCCACCCTGCAAGTCATGTGTACATTGTACATGCAATCAACTTTTTATAGAGGGAGAATCATACACGCAATTAACTCAAATGGATTGGATGTGACTCTATTATTTCCAGCATAAGAGCATCTCCAACGGCAGCCGGCAAATTTCCTCCCGCTTCCTTCCATGGAGGACGACATCCAACGCCAGCGGTATACATTTTCACAACTCTAACCAAACAGAGGAAATCCGTGCAAACACAGACTAATTTCATATAAGAATGAAGGATTTCGTACAAAAAAGCTAGATCTTCATATAAACATGATTGATTTCATTACATTTACATGAACTAAGCGGTGCTAATTCGACTCTCGTGGTATAATTAATACCTAATCTAAATGGCCGCCGGCGGATCCCTTTATCTTCCTCATGTCCGGCAGACACTTGCGGGGTCGACGAAGGTCCTCGGAAGAGACAAAGCAGCAATGAAACCACCTGAATACGCAGTCGTGCCACGGCAATGGCTTCATGGGAACCAAGTGGCGGCGGCCTCCCATGTTCTACTTCTCCTCGATGATGGCGGCGAACATGGAGAAGCTGGCCACCGACTCGTCGCTCTCCATGCACCCGGCGTCTGTCTCTTCCTGCATGGCCCTGCCGCGGGCACGAGAGGCGCGCCCACAAACACGGGAGGCGCGGCCACCGCAGACACTGGTGGCGTGGTACGATGTGGCAGCGACGAAGCCCGTGCCGCCGTGCTGGCGTGGAGCAACTCGCCACTCCTCATCGAGTTGAACTGGAGCGGCAAGTTGCTGAGCCACGCGCCGGCTTGGAGCGGCAACTGGCTCTGTCGGGCCAAGCAAGGTTGGTGAAGCACCGAGCGGCTTCGCTTGTATCCGGAGGGCTCAGCGGGCCACCCAGCCGGGTAGTATACTGGAGAACGGCTCCTCGGAAGCCATCAGAAGAGTGGAGAAAATGGTGAAGGAGGAGATGGGGGACTGGCGGAGGGGTGCGACTCTTGGTCGCTGTCTGTCTGGCCTCGTTTAAATAGAGCGCGGACGGTAGGATCTTGGCCGGCGTCTGGCCTCGTTTAAACTGAGGGCGGATGGGAGGAGCTTGGTTGGCGTTGCGTTTAATTCTGGCCCGCTCATGAACGGACGTGTGGCCAGAGTAGGTTTCTCGGTTTGCATGCGGATTTAACGGGGGCGTTTAATGGAGGCGAGGTGGCGTGTTCAGCCGGGCATGTAGTGGGTGTCACAGTACTATTCGATTTGACAGCTACTAGTAAACCAGGACAGTTCCTGATACGGCTTTAATGCAGACGAGGGAGAGGGTAGCGGTTCCCGAAATGTTGAACAACCAATGATGCATCCTCCTTCAATTAACATCCTGAATGCATGAGGGAAGTAATGGGAGGAGTACGGGGAAAAGAGGCAGCATGATGTGAATGCAACGTAGTTTGCACTCATATAAAGGCGCCCCTCCATTCCAATGCATCTACCACATCGTACGCACCTAAGCACCTAGACTAAGCGCAAAATTTCTCACTCCAGACCCATGGCGGCAATGTGCGCGAGCGGCCAGCGGCTGTGCCAGATGGTCCACGACGCTGGCCTGCGGCATGGCACCGAGGATCGTCTCCAGACGGTGTTGGCAACCGGCTGGTTCATGGCCATCGTCGACGCCAGCTATGACTCTTAGTTGGACCAGATGATCGTTGCCACCATCAACAAGTTGACCATCGTCAAGAAGCTCACAGACGACATCTCCGTACTCCTCCAGCCCGCGCATCCAGGCTTCTCGTTGCCTGCCACCCTAATCGGCATCCATGGCTAGAACCTCTTTCAAGCACTGGTGGCCCTGCGACTACATGATGACACAACAAAGAATGTCCACCTGGAGGTCGCGCTCGCCATGAGGCGCCTCGCCCTGCAAGAATTTGTTGACCTACACATCCACGTGTACGAGCAAGTCATGTACATAGGTATCTACAAGGCCGGTGAGGATGCTGCGATGTTGGCCTGCGTTAACCGGCTGGAAGCATTGGACGCCTTTTTTGAGAAGCACCTGACCTCGCCACAAAAGTCGTCGCTCCTAAGTGAAAGTGCAACTATCCCTAGGTGGTTTTGGTAATTCATAACAACATATAGCTCATTGAGCTAATACTATTCCAAGATAATTATTTCAGGAAAGCTCAATGATTGGCATGGCATGGATGTGAAAGTGGAACCCTCAAAATGCTAAGGACAATGGATTGGCTCAAGCTCAAAAGCTCAAGACTCTTCATTTTATATTTTAGTGATCCAAGATCACATTGAGTCCATAGGAAAAGCCAATACTATTAAGGAGGGATGAGGTGTTGCTTAATGAGCCTCTTGCTTCATGTGCTTAGTGATATGCTCCAAAACCCTCAACTACTTTCCCACATCCACATATGACCTAGACTCTAAGCCAAACTCGGTCCTACCGATTTTTCCAATCCGGCGCCACCGAGTTTCACTTGTCATTAGCCACTGCCAAACCCTAGCAATTCGGTCCTACCGATAAGGTTCTCGGTCCCACCGAGATGGGGTTGCAAACTCTCTGTTTCCCTTTCATAACTTTTCGGTCCCACCGAAAGAGCGAATCGGTCCCACCGAGATTGCAATGTAAACTCAGTGTTTCCCCTTTGTAACTTTTCGGTCTCACCGAGTTCCACTCGGTCTCACAGAAAGAGAAAATCGGTCCCACCGAGTTTGCCTGACCAACTCTCTGGTTAGCTAATTACCAAATTCGGTCTCACCGAGTTTGTGTAATCGGTCTCACCGAGATTACGTTATGCCCAAACCCTAACCGAATCGGTCCTACCGAGTTGCATGTCAGTCCCACCGAAATTCCTAACGATCACTAGGTTTACTATTTCGGTCAGACCGAGTTTATTTATTCGGTCCCACCGAGATTGGAAAACTGTGTAACGGTTGGATTTTGTGTGGAGGCTATATATACCCCTCCACCTCTTTCTCATTCAGTGAGAGAGCCATCAGAACACACACATCATTCCAACTCATTTGTTCTGAGAGAAAACCACCTACTCATGTGTTGAGATCAAGACATTCCATTCCTACCATATGAATCTTGATCTCTAGCCTTCCCAAGTTGCTTTCCACTCAAATCTTCTTTCCACCAAATCCAAATCCTATGAGAGAGAGTTGAGTGTTGGGGAGACTATCATTTGAAGCACAAGAGAAAGGAGTTCATTACCTACACACCATTTGTTACTTCTTGGAGAGTGGTGTCTCCTAGATTGGCTAGGTGTCACTTGGGAGCCTCCGACGAGATTGTGGAGTTGAACCAAGGAGTTTGTAAGGGCAAGGAGATCGCCTACTTCGTGAAGATCTACCGCTAGTGAGGCAAGTCCTTCGTGGGCGATGGCCATGGTGGGATAGACAAGGTTGCTTCTTCGTGGACCCTTTGTGGGTGGTTGCTTCTTCGTGGACCCTTCGTGGGTGGAGCCCTCCATGGACTCGCGCAACCGTTGCCCTTGGGTGGAGCCCTGTGTGGACTCGCGCAACCGTTACCCTTCGTGGGTTGAAGTCTCCATCAACGTGGATGTAGGACAGCACCACCTATCCGAACCACGGGAAAAACATCCGTGTCTCCAATAGCGTTTGAATTCTCCAAACCCTTCCCTTTATATTCTTGCAAGTTGCATGCTTTACTTTCCGCTGCCAATATACTCTTTGCATGCTTGCTTGAATTGTGTGATGATTACTTGACTTGTTCTAAAATAGCTAAAATCTGCCAAGAACTAAAATTGGGAAAAGGTTAAGTTTTTATTTGGTCAAGTAGTCTAATCACCCCCATCTAGACATACTTTCGATCCTACAAGTGGTATAAGAGCTTTGGTCTCCATTTGCTTGATCTCCATAGCTTTTGGTGGTCATAGCCTTGGTTTCACAACCTAGGAGAGTATGGCGTCTAGCGAGGGAAATTATCACCGTAGAGGTCCTTACTTTGATGGTACTAATTTTGCTAGTTGGAAGCATAAAATGAAAATGCATATTCTTGGACATAACCCCGCTGTTTGGGCTATTGTGTGTGTTGGTTTGCAAGGTGACTTCTTTGATGGGAGAGAACCAAACCGTGAAGCTACCGCGGATGAGTTGAAGATGTTGCAATACAATGCTCAAGCTTGTGATATTCTCTTCAACGGATTATGCCCCGAAGAATTCAACAAAATCAGCCGCCTTGAGAATGCAAAGGAAATTTGGGACACTTTGATTGATATGCACGAAGGTACCGTGTCACACCCTAGCTAGTCATGCATTAGAGTGTTGCATCATGTTTACTCTTTCATCAGAAACTTGAAATGGGGATTTGTGAAACCCTCAGAATCATTTTGAAAATGACCCAAATAAAAATTTCTCCAAAAGGGTCCAAGAAAATGCTCATGTTGCTCTCTGAAAATATTGGACAGAGATAAAAATCAAACCAATATTTTTAAGAGCTCATAGGTATTTATTTTGGGCATTTGGAATTAATGCATAAATATTTGCATTGGAAATATATTAGTTATATATATTAATATATGTCCAAAAATTATGCCACCTGTTGGGGAGCTCTGGAATAATATATCTAGCTCCTGCAAAAATTGGCATAAGGTAATAAAATGATTTAATATTTTATTTAAATCAAAACAAATGACAGAAATTAGAAAACAAAAATAAATAAAGAAGGAGAAGCTTACCTGGGGCTCCTCCCTGTGCAGCCCAGCAGTAGCTGGCCGGCCCA
>NC_041386.1:181007871-181052453 GCF_002162155.2 Triticum dicoccoides | reverse complement strand
GCCGGACGCCCTGTGGAGCCGCCGTCGCCATCGTCTTCCTCCTCGGGCTCCGACCACCATCGCCGTCGATTCGCCGTCTCCAGTGCGTCCCCGAGCCCGCTTCGACGCCCGCTGCAACCGCGGTGAGCTCCGCCACCGTTTCCCTCTCTTCTCCCCCTCGTTCCCGCGCCGTAACTCCGTTTCCCACCACGGCCGAACCTCCGCCGTCGCCGAGCTCGCCGTCGACGCAGCTCCGGTGACCATTTGGTCACCCCGGCGAGTCCAACAAGTTCGTAAGGCCCCGTAGAGCATCCCTAGCGCCTTGCTTCGCTCGCCTTCGAGCTCCAACCACGTTTCCGTGCACGACCGAACCCCGGCGGCCGCAGCCGAGCTCGCCGCCGTCGACTCCGGCCACCCCAGGCCCAGCCACGGCCACCGTCCGACGCGCCATCGAGCTAGCTTTCCAACGCACCTAGCCGCACGCCGTTTGGAGCACCACAGAGGAAACCCGGGGCACATGTACGCCGCGGACCTCGCCGGCGACTAACCGCCGGCGGGTTTGACTTGTTCAACCTAGGGTCTGAACCCCCCCAGAGTCACTGACGCGTGGGCCCCGTCGGCCAGGTGGTTCGCTTAATGCTAATCACTGTTAATTAACCCCCTGACACTGACCAGTGGGCCCCAGCGCCACTAACTCTTAATTAGGATTAAACTAACCCCTGTTAAACCCCCTGTCACTGACGTGTGGACCCCACACGTCAGGTTTGACCCCAGCCAGCCGCAGTTGACCGCTGACGTCGTGCTGACGTCATGCTGGCGCAATATATATATATTTCTGGATTTAAATTAAATCAGGAAATTCCAGAATATAATTTAAACTTCAAAAATTCATAACTTTTATTCTGTAACTCCAAATCAGACAAATTATATATGAAAAATGATCAGAAAAATCCAATCTATCCATCTGTACTATTTTCATGCATGACTAAACAAGTTAACATGATGTTTAATGCAGAACAAGGAAAAGCACTTTAAAAGGCCATGTTTGAGTTTGAAATTTGAATCTTTGATTCAAATTGGTTCAAACCCTTCTGGTCTTAGTTGCATTAGCCCAACACACTCATATTGCCATGTTTCATGCATGCATCATATTGTTGCACATTGTTTGGTGATGGTTGTGTATCGGTGTCCTTTGCGACAGGTTCTGCCTCCGAGGAGTACCGTGATTACCCTAACGAAGAACCGTATCAGTGCATCGAACCATCAGGCAAGCAACCAACCATTTGATCATATCGATACAATCCCATGTTCTCGCTCCTGCTCTCTTTTACTGCATTAAGACAACGCGTTTCAAACTGCTGTGTGCTACGGTAGTTGAACCCATTTCCTCTGCATGACCTGTCATTGCCACAGTAACTAGATGAAACCCACTAGCATGTGTAGGAGTTGATTGAGCCATATGTATGTGTTGTTCCTACCTTGCTATGCCTGCTAAGCTTAGAGTCGTGTTAGGTCTGGTTCATCTGGGTGATGGGCTAGAGTGAAATGATTATGTCGGTAATGAGAGTGGTGTGGTGAACACGATTTGGTAAAGGTATCGATGAGAGGCCATGTAGGAGTACATGGTGGGTTGTTTCATTGAAGCCGACCTTAAGCACTGAGATCTGTATGTGTGATTTAAGATACAGCTACTACCATGCATTGGGCCCTGAAATATGACCCCGCTCGACTTCTTATTCACCCTAGCTCTCTGTCCAGGAGTTGCAAGTAGTTTCTGGTGTTTGTAGCCTACTGGAGGCCGTGGACAGCGCTGACCGTAGGGGTGGGCTGTGATGCGGTAGGTACGTGGCCGGGTGTACCAAATACCCGTTAGGTATCTCGGGAACCCTGTTCACATCGTTCGGGGCCGTATGGGAAACCTCGGCCGGACTCCCTGCGGATGGAACCTGGATAGGCGATAAACCTGGACTAGAGGCTTAAGTGTTTAGGTAGGTCGTGGTCTACACCCACGTCGGCTTTCGCTTGAAGTCTGCCGAGCACATGTCGTGTGCAGACGCTAAGTGGTGGAAACATGTATGAAGAAGTACATCCCTGCAGGGTTATCATGATCTATTCGAATAGCCGCATCCGCGGTAAAGGACTACTTGGTTGCCTATACAGTTCATAGACAAGTAAATGGAAACTACTAAAAGCCTCAAGATAAGTGTGAGTGCCGAGGATGGCCCTTCCGTAGGAAGACGGAGGCGGATCCTCGGTAGTGTATTGAAGTGGTGAGTAGTGGACTCGTGTGCGCAAAACCATTTCAAGTTGAAGTATCGTAGGATAGTCTAGCCAAGAGTCAAAGCTGGCTTGCTGCAATAACTCCACCAACCCTTCTTGATAATATGCATGTATGTAGGATCTGATGTAAGTCTTGCTGAGTACCTTTGTACTCATGTTGCTATAATTTACATTTTTTACAGAAGACGCTGCAACCCCTTCTGATGGGTTCTATGTAGACGTTGACATCAACGAGTAGGCTAAAGGCCCAGGTGGTGATCCTGAGCTTATGAAGGACCACGTAGTATAGTTAGGCTTTCCAAGCCTCTTTTATTTTACTAGTTGTCTGTACTCAGACAAGTTACTTCCGCTGCTGGTTTGTATGACTGTATGGCTTGAATGTTGGGTCGTGAGGCCCGTTCCTTTGTGTATGTTATGTATGGCTCCCTGAGCCTTAAATAAAGTACTTGTGTCGTAGAGTCATGTTGTGATGCTTCGTTGTATTTGCACATATCGAGCATATTGTGTGTATGATTGAAATGCTTGGTATGTGTGGGATCTGACTATCTAGTTGTTTATCTTTAGTAGCCTCTCTTACCGGGAAATGTCTCCTAGTGTTACTGCTGAGCCATGGTAGCTTGCTACTGCTCTGGAACACTTAGGCTGGCCGGCATGTGTCCTTCTTCGTTCCTGTGTCTGTCCCTTCGGGGAAATGTCACGCATTGAGTACCGGAGTCCTGTTAGCCCGCTACAGCCCGGTTTACCGGAGTCCTGCTAGCCCAGTGCTACAGCCCGGACCCACTTGCTGATGACCGACACGTTCGAAGCTGGGTCATGGATGCCTGTTCCTGTAAGTCTGTGCCACTTTGGGTTTACGACTAGTCATGTCAGCCCGGGCTCCTTATCATATGGATGCTAGCGACACTATCATATACGTGAGCCAAAAGGCGCAAACGGTCCCGGGCAAAGGTAAGGCGACACCCGTGGGGATACCGTGCGTGAGGCCGCAAAGTGATATGAGGTGTTACCGGCTAGATCAATGTGACATCGAGTCGGGGTCCTGACAGCGTTGGCATCAGAGCTGGACTGCCTGTAGGTTCTCCAAGCCAAACTGGTCGATGTTGAGTCTAGAAATTCTTTAGTTATATGTAGGGGAATTGTTTGTGGGTTGGAACGTAAGGCTCTTTTACTCCTTTATCTAATGACATCCTGATCTGAGTCAGTCCATTCTTCCACCGGGGGTTAAGGAATTAGGATCTATTCTCTCTATCAGGATCACGTGTTACTAATCAGTAGTACCTTATAAGTTTGATGGATACAAGCCTAGTTCAATCCTATTACCACATTATGTTGCTAGGATGGACTCAGAACTTGATATGATGATGTTGAGTGTGTATGAAATTCTTTGTCAAATGTCTCAAAATCCTTCTTGAGCATTTACAGCTGTTATGCTGCCGAAATTTTGCTAGAAATTCTAATGCCTTTGCATTATGATTGTGCTTTCAGATGGCCACTCGCGACCTCAATCAAGTGGTTTGCGTGACTCGATGCCTAGATGTACCCGGCCATACTGCCATGCTGGTCAGGGTAATGACTGAGGCTGGATACCGTTGGTATCCTGAGTACACGGTCGAAGAGCAATTCCGAGACTTTAATCAAAGCCAGTATCTCTGCACTGTCAGGATATTTCCATCTTATCCTGGGTCCACCGAGCCCCTTCACTGCTCCTATGGACTCGGGGTTACTATTGAGATGGCTGTGCAGGACGCCGCCTACTCTATGATGACCATCATGCGAGTCAGGTCTGGTCTATTTCGGGACTCTGATTTCCGGTATATGCCAGGATCACTTCCGGGAGCACAAGGGTATCTCCAGGCTATCTATGCTGACCCCACCCAGGAGGATTCACGGACTCGCACCACTGCTGAGACGCTCGAGGATAAGGACCGTGAAAATCGGGCCTTGAGGTTAGAGCTCTTCAATACCCGTGCTGACCACTGGGCCACATTGACTCGGTTCGCACCGGCGGTGCAAGCTGGATATTCGGATATGCGCGATCTCTATCCTGTGAGATCTGCTCTGCCAGACGTGATGGGTTGGCGTGATGTAGGAGGCATCACCCCACCTCGCGGTCCCCGCAGGCCACCGTCTGTTGGTCCAAGACCTCATCCTAGTCCCTATGGTCCACAAGCTCCGCGAGATCGTCTGTTTCCGGATGATCATGTTGAGCTTCCAGGCTATGGAGGTGACTTCTACGAGGACTACTACGGATCGGTCTGAGTTAGTGGTAGTATCACTAGTTCGCACTAGCTGTGTCGTCTATCGTCCCGCGTGACTCATGGGATATGACCTAGTTTGTACTCTTTCCGGAGGTGTAGAAAAATAATGTATAGGAGCTTGGGATGCCTCCGATGAGATGTAATCCTCCTTTCACCGTAATAGTACTTTGTTTGGTCTTGTACTAAACCCTGTATGGTGTGTATGACGATGGAATAAAGAAGCAGTTTCTGTATTTACCATGTCATACGGATGATCATCTTGCATTTCGAGTTATTCCTTACATTTTATATCCTATGTCGGAATTTTATCATCCTGACTAAATCATTGTCTTGTTTACCTAGGATGGTCAACACGCGCACTAACCCTGCTCCTCAAGAGCAGGCCGAAGGTAGTGAAGTCAGGGATGCAAATCTGCCTCATCCTCCTTCCCTAGCCGAGGTTATGATGGAAGCTGAGAGAAACAAGCGGGAGACCAACCGCTTGTTGGAGCGTATTGAACAGAACACGGCACACCATCAGAGGACTAATGTGGTGTCACTCAGTGATTTTATCAAATTACATCCACCCACGTTCCACCACTCCGTCGAGCCTCTCGACGCTGATGACTGGCTTCGCAGTATCTCTCACAAACTGCGTTCCGCGCTGGTAGCGGAGGCTGACAAGGTCACCTTTGCTGCATATCATCTTGAAGGCCCCGCCAGTCTATGGTGGGAGAATTATGGAGCTATGCGCCCAGCGGGTCATGTTACTACTTGGGCTGAATTCAGCGAGGCTTTCCGTGAACATCACATTCCGGAGGGTCTCATGGACCGTAAACGTGAGGAATTTTGCAATTTCACCCAAGGCCGACTCTCTGTGGATGCTTACAGCAGGGAGTTTGGTAACCTCGCACGATATGCAACCGAGGAAGTTTCTACTGACGCCAAGAAGCAAGCAAGGTTCCGTAAGGGACTTAGTCCTGAGCTTCGCCGCGACCTCCGTCTGCATGAGTGCACATCTTTTCAGAAACTTGTCAACAAGGCCATCAGTGCTGAAACTGGTCAGACTGATTATGACGCAACACGCAAGCATGGCCGTGACATGGGTTCCTCATCCGGTGCTGGTCCTCAGAAGCGCCGCGTGTGGGTGCCCAACACCGCCCTGCCACCCAGGTTCACACCGAGGCCATCTTTCCAGGCGCCTCGCCCTGTTCAACAGTCTGCACCAGCCAAGCCCTATGGGGGTCCAACCAACAATGCTCCCCCACGTACCAGCTCCGTGACCTGTTTCAAGTGTGGGGAATCTGGCCACTATATGCGTGAGTGTCCCCAGACCAACCCCAACCAGTCTGCTAAAGCTGTTGGCCGTGGCAAGCCGACAGGGAAAGTGTTCCACGCCAAGCCGGCCACCGCCTCACGTGGCCATGTCAACTGTATCTCTGCCGAAGAAGCTCAAGAGGATCCCAACGTCGTTCTCGGTACGCTTCTTGTTAATTGCCACCCGGAATCTGTTCTTTTCGATACAGGAGCCTCCCATTCATTTATATCTGAAAACTATGCTCGTTTGCATAACACCGCATTCTGTGACATGCCATCCACTATGGAAATTTCTACTCCTGGTTCTAGATGGCAGACCTCTAGGGTAAGTTATGGAAATGAAATCCAAGTCGACAGACTTGTTTTCCTTGCATCGTTGATAGCCCTTAAATTTTCAGATATTAATATCATTTTGGGTATGGACTGGATGTCAGCTCATCATGCCAAAATTGATTGCTTCTCTAGGACTGTTCAAGTCACTCACCCTTCGGGCAAGATAGTCAATGTCTTAACCCGACTAGCCAAGCGACAATTATATTCTCTTAACGCCAGCCCTTTGCCAGACCTTGAGGACGTTTCGGTAGTCCGTGACTTCCCGGATGTCTTCCCAGAGGAATTACCAGGTGTTCCACCTGACAGGGATGTTGAGTTCGTAATAGACCTCATTCCAGGAACCGTTCCGATTGCTAGAAGACCCTATAAGATGGCACCCCTAGAACTAGCCGAGCTTAAGAAACAACTCGATGAGTCCTTGAAAAAGGGTTTCATCCGACCTAGCTCATCTCTGTGGGCTTGCCCCGTCCTATTCGTCAAGAAGAAGGATGGTACGGACCGGATGGTTGTAGATTACCGACCTGTCAATTTGGTCACAATCAAGAACAAGTATCCGCTTCCCAGGATCAACGACCTGTATGATCAGCTCACTGGATCCTCAGTCTTCTCCAAGATGGATTTGAGGTTGGGCTACCATCAAATCAAAATCAGAAACGGGGACATTCCTAAAACGGCCTTTGTTACTCGTTATGGCCAATACGAGTACACCGTCATGTCCTTCGGTTTAACCAACGCCCCAGCCACCTTTTCTCGGTTAATGAACTCAATCTTCATGGAGTATTTGGATAAATTCGTCGTGGTTTACCTCGATGATATACTCATCTACTCCAAGAACGAGGAGGAACATGCCGAACATCTAAGGCTAGTGTTGAAGAAACTTCGAGAGCATCGCCTTTATGCCAAATTTTCTAAATGTGAATTCTGGTTGTCAGAAGTGACCTATCTGGGTCATGTAATATCTGGTAAAGGTATTGCTGTTAACCCTGAGCGAGTTCAAGCCGTCCTTAATTGGACTCCACCTAAATCGGTCAAGCAAGTTCGGAGTTTTCTGGGCTTAGCGAGCTATTGTCGTCGCTTTGTCGAGAACTTCTCCAAGGTTGCTAAACCTCTAACCGAACTCCTCAAGAAAGATAAGAAGTTCGAATGGACTCCACAATGTGAGCACAGCTTTCAGGAACTGAAAAGACGCCTGACCTCTGCTCCCGTACTGGTACCGCCAGACTTCTCCAAGGACTTTGTTATCTACTGCGACGCCTCGCGACAAGGACTAGGTTGCATTCTCATGCAAGATCGACACGTAATTGCCTACGCTTCACGGCAATTGCACCCACATGAGGAGAATTATCCTACTCATGATCTAGAGCTTGCAGCCGTAGTCTATGCACTCAAGACCTGGCGACATTACCTCCTCGGTAACCGTTGCGAAATATTCACTGATCACCAAAGTCTGAAGTACATTTTCACCCAACCGGATCTGAATCTCAGGCAAAGACGTTGGGTTGAGTTGATCACAGACTTCGACTTAGGAATAACCTACACCCCAGGGAAAGCCAACGTCATGGCTGATGCGCTAAGTTGTAAATCTTATTGTAACAACCTGATGTTACAACAAAGTCAACCGCTTCTCCATGAGGAATTTCGGAAGCTTAACCTTCACATTGTTCCTCAAGGTTTTCTTTCCACCTTGGTAGCAAAACCTACTCTTACGGATGAAATCATCGCTGCCCAAAAGCGAGATAAGGGAATATCTAAAATCAAAGAGAACATTGCTAGCGGAGGTGCTAGTTGTTTCTCCACAAATGATCATGGTGTTGTGTACTTTGAGAACCGTCTAGTGGTTCCCAAGAACCAACATCTACGGCAGTTGATCCTTAAGGAGGCTCATGAATCTCCTCTCACCATTCATCCCGGTAGTACTAAGATGTATCAGGACCTACGCCAGAGGTTCTGGTGGACTAGGATGAAGAGAGAAATTGCTCAGTATATTGCTAATTGCGACGTCTGTCGCCGTGTAAAAGCAAAGCATCAACGGCCTGCTGGCACCCTTCAACCCTTAGCTATTCCTGAATGGAAATGGGATAAAATTGGTATGGATTTCATTACCGGTTTTCCCAGGACCAAGAGAGGGAATAATGCTATCTTCGTCATTGTCGATCGTCTTTCCAAGGTAGCCCATTTCCTACCTGTTCGTGAGAGTATAACCGCTAGTCAGCTGGCAGACTTATACATCTCCCGTATAGTGTCTCTCCATGGTGTTCCTTTGGAAATTAACTCGGATCGAGGAAGTCTTTTCACCTCTCGATTTTGGGAAAGCTTCCAAAATGCTATGGGGACCCGTCTCTCCTTTAGCACCGCCTTCCACCCTCAGTCGAGTGGTCAAGTGGAACGCGTCAACCAGATTCTAGAAGACATGCTTCGAGCCTCTGTTATCTCATTCGGAATGGACTGGGAGAAGTGCCTTCCATTTGCCGAATTCGCTTACAACAACAGCTATCAATCTAGCTTGGGTAAAGCCCCTTTTGAAGTTCTCTATGGACGACGGTGTCGAACACCCCTTAACTGGTCAGAGACCGGGGAAAGACAATTCTTTGGCCCGGATATGATTCAGGAAGCAGAAGAACAAGTTCGTATCGTTCGTGAAAAGTTGAAAATAGCCCAATCTCGTCAAAAGAGTCAATATGACCGAAAACATAAGGCTATGACTTTCGAGGTTGACGAGAAGGCTTATCTTCGGGTCACCCCTCTGAAGGGAACCCATCGTTTCGGTATCAAAGGCAAATTGGCTCCTCGTTACATTGGACCTTTTCGCATTCTCGCCAAACGAGGAGAAGTTGCCTACCAGTTGGAACTACCTCCGCACCTCTCCAGAGTCCACGATGTCTTCCACGTTTCTCAACTCAGGCGTTGCTTCTCGGATCCTATCCGTGGAGTGGACCACGAAACGCTTGATCTCCAAGATAATCTTACATATCGAGAGTACCCCATTCGTATCCTCGATCAGGCCGAACGTACCACTCGACGTCAGAACATCAAGTTTCTCAAAGTTCAGTGGTCTCATCATTCCGAGAGTGAAGCAACTTGGGAAAGGGAGGATCGTCTTCGACTCGAGTATCCCGCCTTCTTCCCGGAGGAACCCAAATCTTGGGATGAGATTCTTTTGAGTGGGGGTGAGTTGTCACACCCTAGCTAGTCATGCATTAGAGTGTTGCATCATGTTTACTCTTTCATCAGAAACTTGAAATGGGGATTTGTGAAACCCTCAGAATCATTTTGAAAATGACCCAAATAAAAATTTCTCCAAAAGGGTCCAAGAAAATGCTCATGTTGCTCTCTGAAAATATTGGACAGAGATAAAAATCAAACCAATATTTTTAAGAGCTCATAGGTATTTATTTTGGGCATTTGGAATTAATGCATAAATATTTGCATTGGAAATATATTAGTTATATATATTAATATATGTTCAAAAATTATGCCACCTGTTGGGGAGCTCTGGAATAATATATCTAGCTCCTGCAAAAATTGGCATAAGGTAATAAAATGATTTAATATTTTATTTAAATCAAAACAAATGACAGAAATTAGAAAACAAAAATAAATAAAGAAGGAGAAGCTTACCTGGGGCTCCTCCCTGTGCAGCCCAGCAGTAGCTGGCCGGCCCAGCCAGCAGGCGGCCCAGCCCGCCTCCTCCTCTGTCGTCTTCGTCCTCGACAGAGGGAGGGGAGCGTGCCCAGCGCGCGCGCGCGCCACCGCGCCACGCCACCAGCTCGCCTGCCTGCCTGCCTCTCCCCTCCTCGTCTGGATGCCCTGGAACGACGCCACGCCCCCCCGTACTCTCTCACTCTCCCCCGGTTCTTCCTCTCCTCTCCCTCGCTCTCTCTCTCCCGTGTCCGAACGCACCCATCGCCGCCGTTCGCCATAGCCGCCGCCACCGGCCTCCCCTCGCCTTCCCGACTCGCGCAGGAGCTCCGCCCCCTCGCCCTGAAGCTCTCCGTCAAGCCACAAGACGCCGGATGCCCTGTGGAGCCGCCGTCGCCATCCTCTTCCTCCTCGGGCTCCGACCACCATCGTCGTCGATTCGCCGTCTCCAGTGCGTCCCCGAGCCCGCTTCGACGCCCGCTGCAACCGCGGTGAGCTCCGCCACCGTTTCCCTCTCTTCTCCCCCTCGTTCCCGCGCCGTAACTCCGTTTCCCACCACGGCCGAACCTCCGCCGTCGCCGAGCTCACCGTCGACGCAGCTCCGGTGACCATTTGGTCACCCCGGCGAGTCCAACAAGTTCGTAAGGCCCCGTAGAGCATCCCTAGCGCCTTGCTTCGCTCGCCTTCGAGCTCCAACCACGTTTCCGTGCACGACCGAACCCCGGCGGCCGCAGCCGAGCTCGCCGCCGTCGACTCCGGCCACCCCAGGCCCAGCCACGGCCACCGCCCGACGCGCCATCGAGCTAGCTTTCCAACGCACCTAGCCGCACGCCGTTTGGAGCACCACAGAGGAAACCCGGGGCACATGTACGCCGCGGACCTCGCCGGCGACTAACCGCCGGCGGGTTTGACTTGTTCAACCTGGGGTCTGAGCCCTCCAGAGTCACTGACACGTGGGCCCCGTCGGCCAGGTGGTTAGCTTAATGCTAATCACTGTTAATTAACCCCCTGACACTGACCAGTGGGCCCCAGCGCCACTAACTCTTAATTAGGATTAAACTAACCCCTGTTAAACCCCCTGTCACTGACGTGTGAACCCCACACGTCAGGTTTGACTCCAGCCAGCCGCAGTTGACCGCTGACGTCGTGCTGACGTCATGCTGGCGCAATATATATATTTATGGATTTAAATTAAATCAGGAAATTCCAGAATATAATTTAAACTTCAAAAATTCATAACTTTTATTCTGTAACTCCAAATCAGACAAATTATATATGAAAAATGATCAGAAAAATCCAATCTATCCATCTGTACTATTTTCATGCATGACTAAACAAGTTAACATGATGTTTAATGCAGAACAAGGAAAAGCACTTTAAAAGGCCATGTTTGAGTTTGAAATTTGAATCTTTGATTCAAATTGGTTCAAACCCTTCTGGTCTTAGTTGCATTAGCCCAACACACTCATATTGCCATGTTTCATGCATGCATCATATTGTTGCACATTGTTTGGTGATGGTTGTGTATCGGTGTCCTTTGCGACAGGTTCTGCCTCCGAGGAGTACCGTGATTACCCTAACGAAGAACCGTATCAGTGCATCGAACCATCAGGCAAGCAACCAACCATTTGATCATATCGATACAATCCCATGTTCTCGCTCCTGCTCTCTTTTACTGCATTAAGACAACGCGTTTCAAACTGCTGTGTGCTACGGTAGTTGAACCCATTTCCTCTGCATGACCTGTCATTGCCACAGTAACTAGATGAAACCCACTAGCATGTGTAGGAGTTGATTGAGCCATATGTATGTGTTGTTCCTACCTTGCTATGCCTGCTATGCTTAGAGTCATGTCAGGTCTGGTTCATCTGGGTGATGGCTAGAGTGAAATGATTATGTCGGTAATGAGAGTGGTGTGGTGAACATGATTTGGTAAAGGTATCGATGAGAGGCCATGTAGGAGTACATGGTGGGTTGTTTCATTGAAGCCGACCTTAAGCACTGAGATCTGTATGTGTGATTTAAGATACAGCTACTACCATGCATTGGGCCCTGAAATATGACCCCGCTCGACTTCTTATTCACCCTAGCTCTCTGTCCAGGAGTTGCAAGTAGTTTCTGGTGTTTGTAGCCTACTGGAGGCCGTGGACAGCGCTGACCGTAGGGGTGGGCTGTGATGCGGTAGGTACGTGGCCGGGTGTACCAAATACCCGTTAGGTATCTCGGGAACCCTGTTCACATCGTTCGGGGCCGTATGGGAAACCTCGGCCGGACTCCCTGCGGATGGAACCTGGATAGGCGATAAACCTGGACTAGAGGCTTAAGTGTTTAGGTAGGTCGTGGTCTACACCCACGTCGGCTTTCGCTTGAAGTCTGCCGAGCACATGTCGTGTGCAGACGCTAAGTGGTGGAAACATGTATGAAGAAGTACATCCCTGCAGGGTTATCATGATCTATTCGAATAGCCGCATCCGCGGTAAAGGACTACTTGGTTGCCTATACAGTTCATAGACAAGTAAATGGAAACTACTAAAAGCCTCAAGATAAGTGTGAGTGCCGAGGATGGCCCTTCCGTAGGAAGACGGAGGCGGATCCTCGGTAGTGTATTGAAGTGGTGAGTAGTGGACTCGTGTGCGCAAAACCATTTCAAGTTGAAGTATCGTAGGATAGTCTAGCCAAGAGTCAAAGCTGGCTTGCTGCAATAACTCCACCAACCCTTCTTGATAATATGCATGTATGTAGGATCTGATGTAAGTCTTGCTGAGTACCTTTGTACTCATGTTGCTATAATTTACATTTTTTACAGAAGACGCTGCAACCCCTTCTGATGGGTTCTATGTAGACGTTGACATCAACGAGTAGGCTAAAGGCCCAGGTGGTGATCCTGAGCTTATGAAGGACCACGTAGTATAGTTAGGCTTTCCAAGCCTCTTTTATTTTACTAGTTGTCTGTACTCAGACAAGTTACTTCCGCTGCTGGTTTGATGACTGTATGGCTTGAATGTTGGGTCGTGAGGCCCGTTCCTTTGTGTATGTTATGTATGGCTCCCTGAGCCTTAAATAAAGTACTTGTGTCGTAGAGTCATGTTGTGATGCTTCGTTGTATTTGCACATATCGAGCATATTGTGTGTATGATTGAAATGCTTGGTATGTGTGGGATCTGACTATCTAGTTGTTTATCTTTAGTAGCCTCTCTTACCGGGAAATGTCTCCTAGTGTTACCGCTGAGCCATGGTAGCTTGCTACTGCTCTGGAACACTTAGGCTGGCCGGCATGTGTCCTTCTTCGTTCCTGTGTCTGTCCCTTCGGGGAAATGTCACGCATTGAGTACCGGAGTCCTGTTAGCCCGCTACAGCCCGGTTTACCGGAGTCCTGCTAGCCCAATGCTACAGCCCGGACCCACTTGCTGATGACCGACACGTTCGAAGCTGGGTCATGGATGCCTGTCCCTGTAAGTCTGTGCCACTTTGGGTTTACGACTAGTCATGTCAGCCCGGGCTCCTTATCATATGGATGCTAGCGACACTATCATATACGTGAGCCAAAAGGCGCAAATGGTCCCGGGCAAAGGTAAGGCGACACCCGTGGGGATACCGTGCGTGAGGCCGCAAAGTGATATGAGGTGTTACCGGCTAGATCAATGTGACATCGAGTCGGGGTCCTGACATACCGACTCCGTCAAGGAATCCAAGTTGGATGTGCTTCAAAGCCAACTTGACAAGTTCAAGATGAAGGATGGTGAAGGTGTCGCTGAAATGTACTCTAGGCTTGCTCTCATCACAAATGAGATTGCCGGCTTAGGAAGTGAAGAGATGACCGATAAATTCATCATCAAGAAGATCCTAAGAGCCTTGGATGGAAAATATGATACCGTGTGCACATTGATCCAAATGATGCCCAATTACAAAGATCTCAAGCCAACGGAAGTGATTGGAAGAATTGTTGCTCATGAGATGCCACTTAAGGATAAAGAGGAACTTCACAACAAGTCAAGTGGTGCCTATAAAGCCTCATGTGAAGCCCCCACATCATCAAGTGAGAAACAAGACTTCAATGAAGAATTGAGCTTAATGGTGAAGAACTTCAACAAGTTCTACAAGAGTAGAAGCAAAGATAGAAGCTCCAAGTCAAGGTCCTACAATGACAAAAGATCTTCTAGTCGAGAGAGAAACTGTTACAATTGTGGAAGACCCGTACACTATTCCAACGAGTGTACGGCTCCCTACAAGAGAAGAGAAGATTCTCCAAAAAGAAGAAGCAAAGGATCACCACCAAGAGAGAGAAGGAGTAGAGATGATCGTTATGAACGAAGATACTCACGGAGAAGCAAGGATTCGGAAAGGAAGGAAACATCATCAAGGAGCTACACAAGACAAAGACATCAAGCTCATGTTGGTGAATGGGTATCCGGCTCCGACTCCGATAGCCACTCCGAGAGAAGTTATCACTCCGACTCCGAAGATACTCAAGATGAAGGTGTTGCCGGTCTAGCACTTGTGTCAACCAACTCCTACGACATATTTGACTCACCAAATGAAGGAATTGGAAGATGCTTCATGGCCAAAGGTCCTAAGGTAACACACCCCGAGTATGTTGATTTCGATAGTGATGAAGATGACTTGTTAGGTGATGATTTGCTTGGTGACAACTCTAGTGATGAATACTATGATGAAGGACCAATTAATCATGCTAATCAAGATAAAACGAACGACAATGATAAGGAGAAGATTGAGGCTCTAACTAAAGAACTAAAAACTCTTAAGTTAGCTCATGACACTATCTTCGAAGATCATCGAGAACTTTTAAGAGCTCATGAGAAGCTACGCTTTGAAAAGCTCAATCTTGAGCAAGAGCATGAGTTCTTAAAGGCAATCAATGATGATCTCCGCAAGAAAAGTTCTTCTTACATTGCCAAGCGTTTACTCTTATCCACTTACATGCCTCAAGTCAAATCTAACAAGAAAGATTCTTCCGCTAGTAGTAACAATGATCATGCTAAATCCAATATTGTTGCTTCTAGTAGTTCTCTTAATTCCACTAATGATTCTCTTAGCCAAGTTACACTTGAGCAAGAAAATAGCTTATTGAAGGGAATTATAGAGAAAGGAGTGTACAAGAGCCTTGCCGGGAGTAAGCAATTCGAGGAAATTGTGCGCAAGCAAGGAATGCACCGGAAGAATCAAGGTGTTGGTTTTGAACGAAAGTTCAATGCCAATGGAGTTGAATGGGAAGAAGATCAATACCCCAAGACAAAGTTTGTCCCTCAACAAGAGAAGTATACTTCCTTCAAGGGGACACAAGCTCAAGATGATCTTCCACCACAAGACTACGAGCAAAAAGGCAAGGACAAGCTTCAAGAGGAAATTGATGCATTTGAAGAAGCTCCTAAGACCTTAGTCAAGTGGATTCCCAAGACTACTTCAAGTTCAACTTCATCAAGTACGACTACAACTCCAAGGATTCCCATCAAGATGATGTGGATCCAAAAGAAGAAGAACTAGAGAGTTCTTGAGGGTGACTCCGCCAACATACTTCACTCTTATCATTTTGGCAAGAACAAGTGCAATCAACTTCCACATCTTGCACTAGTTCAAGGAGTCACAAACCCTCTTGTTGGTAAGACAAGGGACAAGGTAACCCAAAGTTTTCATGGACATCATCTCTTGTGTGCATCACTCTATGTCTATGGATATCCTTGTTTGTTCCTTGTGGGACTAACCCATGTAGGTATTGAAAGTGCAATTCACTCAAATGGATAGCTCCAAGAGATCTACATCAACATTGAGCATCCACATCTTCAATATCTACATGAAGTCATCATCGACAAAACCCAAGGTTAGTTCATCCCTCTTAGGGGGGATATCACATCTAGGGGGAGCTTTACTCTAAGACTTGAGCTAAAGCAACTCTAAAGGTGTGAACAAAACAATGCTTTATGTAAAAGTGGTAACCCCACTTGAGCTTAAATGATGAGTATGACCTACGATCAAGTGTTCTCACTTGACTCCTAAGTCAATATACTCATATATAGATGACCTAGTCATTGCAAATTGCTTGATAGATGCTAGAATTGGTTGTGCATGCCTTGCCACATATTTCATTTGCTATCTTATTGTGTGAGCATGCTGATTGCATATTTTACTCATTCGAGGACATCCACTTGTTGTTTTGATTGTTCGGCTTTATCTTCTTTTGCCAAGTGGATGGACAAGAATGCCTAAGAACCTCCTCTAGCTATCTATGCTTTTCTCATCTCAAACTCTATTCATGCTGCATCACAAAATTTGATCAAGTCAAATTCGAACCACTCTGTGTGAGGAGCGCTCGGAGTCCCCGATTCGTCATAGACTTAAACTTCCAAAACCTCTTTATGATTCTCGGTCTGACCGATACTCCACTTTCGGTCCTACCGAGATCATTAAGTTGATCTAGGTTTTCGATCTCGGTGCAACCGATTTGAACATTTTGGTCACACCGAGTTTCAGTAACTGCACGCAGTTATGAATCTCGGTGCCACCGAGTTGTTCCACTCGGTCACACCGATAGGGTCGGGCTATATATATAGTCACGGGCAGAATTTTGGAAATTTCTCTGAAACCTCTTCGCCCGCGCATAGCTCGCTCTGCCTCCTAGGTCTCCGGATTGTCCTCCTCGCCGCCAGCAGCCTCAAGTCGCTGGTCTCCGCCGCCGTCAACGGATTTCTGCCCCGCCGTTGCCGCCGTAGCAAGTCCATGCCAAACTAGGGTATGGACTTGATCTTTGTGCTATTCCTCAATCTGATTCCTAGCACATTGTGATCATCATGATTCTTGACACGATTGAAACACTTCTATCCAGTCAAAACGCTTGTAGATTAGGTTTAATTCAAAAATTTTAGGGTTAGGTTTCCGCCGAAACCATCTCGGACCTACCGAGTTGAAAAACTCGGTCCCAGCGATCTGGCTTTTGCCATTGCACAAGTGACTCGGTCTGACCGAGAATAACTTATCGGTGCGACCGATTTTGGAATTCTGTGAAACCCTAGCAGTCTCGGTGCCACCGAACTGTGACTCGGTCTGACCGAGTTCACCAGTTCTGGTGCCAAAAACTGCTTCGGTGTCACTGAGTTTGAAAATCGGTACATCCGAGATGCTTTCTGTGGAAAACTAAAACTAAGTTTTCCAATTAATCTTTTGCAAAAATCTCTGCTTTTTGTGATTCTCATCCAATCTATCTCTTCTATAATCTATTCACAGGGTTAGCAGTCAGTTTGCAACATGTCTGATCAAAGTGACAGCCAAAACCTCTCAGAGCAGCAAGTTGTGATGAGTGAGGGCACTAGCCCGTCAAGTTCTTCTGATGATGGCAGCAGAAGCACCCCCAGCAATCTGCCTAAGGCTGCCACACGTCAAAAGAAGAAGAGAATGTCTGATTCTGAAGATGAGGACTATGTGGCAGAGGAAGAGGCCACTTCCAAGAGAGTTGAGCCAGCTCAAGGCTCAAAGCCAGGACTGAAAGTCAAGAGGCCGGCAGGCAGGCAACCAATGTCAAAGGCTAGAGCTTCAACTGAGAAGCATGCATCTGCTCCCATTGAGCCCATTGCTGCTGAGAGCAAGAAAAGGAAAGAGAGGGTAAAGAAGACTGTAGCCAAAGTGCTTGGGAGAGCCTCCATCATGGTAGAAGAGGAGGAGGAAGAAGAGGCAGCTGCACCAGCGCCCAAGGCACCCAAAGTGGGAGATGCCATAAGGTCAGGGGGAGCTGCATCCAAGCCCAAGGAAGCTCCTAAGGCTGCATCAAAGCCTAAGACAACTCCAAAGAGAAACACACGAAGCATCCCAGCTGCAAAACAGAACAAGGCCCCAGTGCCTGAGACAGTTGCAGAAGAAGAAGAAGAGAGTGTCCTTCGGAAGCTCATGCCCAAGATCCCGGACCACAACGATGCTCATCCTATGGCTGAGGATATGAAGCTCATGAGAGACTCAGGGCTCAGGAAATGGAGAGAAGCAGATCCATATGCTTCTAGGAGAAGGACTGCCGTGGATTACATGTTTCACACCAAGGAGCAGCAGGATTTCTATGAGAAGGTGCTGCCAGATAAGAAGCCCATCGTTTGTGACATGAGATGGGTCGACTGGACCTATATCAAGGAGAATGAAGAGTACTACCCAGGAGTTCAGGACAGCTTCAGAGCGTGTGGAGTAGAGGACTTTGTTGGGCAGAAGCTCACAAAGTGGAACGAGGAACTCATCATGCAGTTCTACTCCACAGCTCACTTTTATCGGGATGGAAGGATTACTTGGATGTCAGAAGGTACAAGGTACCAATCTACAGTGGCTGAGTGGGCACAGATTATCAATGCCCCAGAAGAGCAAGATGAGGACTTGGATATCTATGCCAAGAAGAAAATGGATCATAACTCAATGTCCAACATGTACAAGGAGATCCCCAATGAAGCACTTGACACATTCAAGTTTGGCTCAGTGCATTATCTGCTATCAGGATTGCCTACGATCAACTGGATCCTTAGGCACACTCTACTGCCCAAATCTGGAGATCACAAGATGATTAGAGGACACGCGATAAATTTGCTACATGTGTTTGATGTGCCTCAGAAATTCAAAGTTATGAGCCTCATAGTGGAAACGATCAAAAGGACTGCGGCAGATCAGAAGAGGAGCTGTGGATATGCCCCTCAAATTCAGGAGCTCATCAACTCCAAGATGGGCATGGGCGTATATCTGTTGGATAAGGAACACCTGCCCATCCGTCCAGATTTCGAGGACAATGAAGTTGTTATGACTGAGAACGAGCCATCATCTGCACAAGCATTTGCAAAGAAGGAGAAGGCGAAGAAGGAAAAAGCTGCCAGGATGCCTACTCAAGAGGAGGCATCTGACTATTTCTTCAAGACCAAGCAGGAGCAGCTCAGTTACTTGATTGCATCCACGCTGAGAATTGAGCAAAGTTTGGCAAACCTCACTAAAAATCAGCAGAGCCTAGAGAGGATCATGGAACAGAAGTTCTATGACTTGGATGTCAAGGTAACAGAAGTACAGTCTGCAGTGGAGCAGCTCCAGGAGGACATGAATGAGAGGAGAGGCAGGACCACGACTCAAGCATTTTCTAGAGTGCCACGAGGTCCGAGGTCGTCTTCACTGCCAGTTGCTGACACTAGAGCCACCACTTCAGCACCAGCTACAGCCTCAGCTCCATCATCTACTTCAGCTCCAACTCCAGCGACTACTTCAACATCTACAGAAGCCTTCGTCCTTGGAGTGATCCAGACTCCACCACCACCTGAAGATCAAGCCTGAGCGTCGATTTAGCACTATGCATTTTCTAGGAACTTTTTGGTAACTTGTTTCCAAAGGGGGAGAAGATGTATAGATCATAGGCTTCGAGAGAGAGAGTGTTGCTTTTCTCTCTTGCTTTATTTGGTGTTTTTTTCGAACCTTTTCTGCTTTTGAGTGCTTGATACTACGTCCTTATGCTTGTGAGACATCGATGATCATGTGTTTGATCATAAGCTACACTTAATGTTTGCTTAATGCTTGCTTAAATATTATCATTCTATCTATCATTTGTGATCATTCACTATTGGTGATGAGTGCATGTATTTCAATCTTATCATTTTGAGTGCTCCACCAAGATGTATGTGACATGGAAGAGTAACCCATGACTCTAACTCTTTGTGCATTTGCAGTCCAAAGCAAATTTTAAATATGCACAAATTTAGGGGGAGCTCTTACTTATCACATACTTCTCAAAGCGACGATATATTTCATGCTTATTATCTTTTGTCGAAGCTTTGATCTATATGTTGTCATCAATTACCAAAAAGGGGGAGATTGAAAGTGCAACTATCCCTAGGTGGTTTTGGTAATTCATAACAACATATAGCTCATTGAGCTAATACTATTCCAAGATAATTATTTCAGGAAAGCTCAATGATTGGCATGGCATGGATGTGAAAGTGGAACCCTCAAAATGCTAAGGACAATGGATTGGGTCAAGCTCAAAAGCTCAAGACTCTTCATTTTATATTTTAGTGATCCAAGATCACATTGAGTCCATAGGAAAAGCCAATACTATTAAGGAGGGATGAGGTCTTGCTTAATGAGCCTCTTGCTTCATGTGCTTAGTGATATGCTCCAAAACCCTCAACTACTTTCCCACATCCACATATGACCTAAACTCTAAGCCAAACTCGGTCCTACCGATTTTTCCTATCCGGCGCCACCGAGTTTCACTTGTCATTAGCCACTGCCAAACCCTAGCAATTCGGTCCTACCGATAAGGTTCTCGGTCCCACCGAGATGGGGTTGCAAACTCTCTGTTTCCCTTTCGTAACTTTTCGGTCCCACCGAAAGAGCGAATTGGTCCCACCGAGATTGCAATGTAAACTCAGTGTTTCCCCTTTGTAACTTTTTGGTCTCACCGAGTTCCACTCGGTCTCACCGAAAGAGAAAATCGGTCCCACCGAGTTTGCCTGACCAACTCTCTGGTTAGCTAATTACCAAATTCGGTCTCACCGAGTTTGTGTAATCGGTCTCACCGAGATTACGTTATGCCCAAACCCTAACCGAATCGGTCCTACCAAGTTGCATGTCAGTCCCACCGAAATTCCTAACGGTCACTAGGTTTACTATTTCGGTCAGACCGAGTTTATTTATTCGGTCCCACCGAGATTGGAAACCTGTGTAACGGTTGGATTTTGTGTGGAGGATATATATACCCCTCCACCTCTTTCTCATTCAGTGAGAGAGCCATCAGAACACACACATCATTCCAACTCATTTGTTCTGAGAGAAAACCACCTACTCATGTGTTGAGATCAAGACATTCCATTCCTACCATATGAATCTTGATCTCTAGCCTTCCCAAGTTGCTTTCCACTCAAATCTTCTTTCCACCAAATCCAAATCCTATGAGAGAGAGTTGAGTGTTGGGGAGACTATCATTTGAAGCACAAGAGCAAGGAGTTCATTACCTACACACCATTTGTTACTTCTTGGAGAGTGGTGTCTCCTAGATTGGCTAGGTGTCACTTGGGAGCCTCCGACAAGATTGTGGAGTTGAACCAAGGAGTTTGTAAGGGCAAGGAGATCGCCTACTTCGTGAAGATCTACCGCTAGTGAGGCAAGTCCTTCGTGGGCGATGGCCATGGTGGGATAGACAAGGTTGCTTCTTCGTGGACCCTTTGTGGGTGGTTGCTTCTTCGTGGACCCTTCGTGGGTGGAGCCCTCCGTGGACTCACGCAACCGTTGCCCTTGGGTGGAGCCCTGTGTGGACTCGCGCAACCGTTACCCTTCGTGGGTTGAAGTCTCCATCAACGTGGATGTAGGATAGCACCACCTATCCGAACCACGGGAAAAACATCCGTGTCTCCAATAGCGTTTGAATTCTCCAAACCCTTCCCTTTATATTCTTGCAAGTTGCATGCTTTACTTTCCGCTGCCAATATACTCTTTGCATGCTTGCTTGAATTGTGTGATGATTACTTGACTTGTTCTAAAATAGCTAAAATCTGCCAAGAACTAAAATTGGGAAAAGGTTAAGTTTTTATTTGGTCAAGTAGTCTAATCACCCCCCCTCTAGACATACTTTCGATCCTACACTAAGCCGTCGGTCAGTGGCCCGGCGCACTGAGTCAAGGAGGAGGAGGTCGTACGTTGATGGATGCATCTTTCTTCTTGCCTCCTATAACCACCACTACGATCGCATCATCGTGGCCTTAATTCTTACTGCGCTATTGCATTCTCGTTCCAGTCAATACAGACATGTGCGATCCCTTTGCTCACATTTGGAGGCATTTATATGCGTCACTGTAACTAGTACTCCATCCGTCAATTTATGAGTTGTGCTTACCTTTTCCATCAACTTCGTGCAACGCACGGGCATCTTGCTAGAAACACTACAACATGTCGAACCGCATGTGACCAAACCGACGATGCGCCAACTTAGCTACTACCCTGCTTATCTGGCAGAAAAAGTCGCGCCCTAGCATTTCCAATCGTTATTTCTATCTATCGATCGTGCCAAGGAGCAGAACCAAATGTTACAATTTATACATGTTTCTTTATCTCTACTCTCTACTCTTATAAAAACAAAGTTGGTGATGATGGTGTGCCTACCACCCTGCAATATAGGCCGTCCAATTTATATGGCAATTTGCAAAAAGATAGGAAGGAAATTATGGCAATTTGCAAAAAGATACCCACACCCCTCTCCACATTTTATAATAAGGCCTTCCCTCGTTCATCCTTTCCCCCCACAAGATAAACTACTCATACAAATGCATCTTGATGTTCTGTGCAACGCATGCGCATCTTGCTAGTCTCCTATAAAAGACTCGGTTGGTGATGGTTGTGTGTCTGTCGTCCGTCATTTCTGACCATTAGATCTGCATCTAATGGCTGTGAGGTAAGTTGTGGCATTTTTGCAACAATAGCCGACTTCTCTACTCCAATTTGCAAAAAAAAGCCTTATTATCTTGAAAGCAACCACATCCCTCCCTCACCTCATCAAAACAACTCGAGAAATATATTTAGAGTGAGAAGTAATGTATTTTTAGTGGTATATATGTATATCAAAACAAGAGTGTTTTCTTTCAAGTTTGTGAACAAGTACTATTCTAGTTTGGACCTGTCGCAATGCATGGGCACATTGCTAGTAAAAGAAAAAGGCCTGCCACGTTCGTGTCGCACCCCCGCACGCCCGAGAATCGTCCATGGCCCGTCCAACATGCCACATAGCTAGGGAAGGCGTGTTGTCTAGCATTTTCACTTTCATGTGGGACCGCTGTTGAGCAAACCGACTATCGGCAAACTGCACCCCACCCGCCGCGTTGGAAAACAAAAACGAGGAGGGGGAGATCTAGCTGTAGCACGGAAGCCAAGAAATTTGGTGTCAGATGGGGCTCGTTGATAGAGTAGGAGCACTCCGTACTACTACTCCTACTAGTACGAAGTTTGTACTACAACTAGTACTACCACTATACAACTAGGTACATGCATGACACAACATCGTAGGAACAAAAAACGAGAAGATCTTATTTTGGGTGATTTATCTTTTTTCAGTCAATGTAGTATGAATATATTATGTGGGGGAACCCATGAAGCTTATGTGGCTTGGTTGCATGGCTAGGAAAGGCTAGAGAAAAATAAATAGATAATGTGTTTAGAGTGCACTCCACTAAATAGATACTTTGGATCCATTGCAATGCATGAGCCGGCGCATTGGTAGTAATAAGAAACAAATTTTGGGTTTGGCATGAGTTCGTACTGCGGGAGCACCACCAGGCCTGGCACAGGAGTTACATTTCCCTCTCGGGGCCCACGGGACGAGCTTCCATGACTTAGTGCACCGGCCTATGATTCAATGACATGTGGACCTTAAATGCAGCTGGCCCACATGTCATTCTCATGAAAGCAAAGCGGCGGTGGGACCGAGAAGGGTGAGGCACAGGTCGGCGAACGAGGCTTGGCTGCTCCCCTTCCATGCTCCGATCCGTACTCTCGCACCACTAATTTTCATCCAACAGTTATAATAGATTTCCTCGTGTGGGTCATCTATAGCCTCAAACAAAGGTAAACAAAGGTCGTATTTCCAGGAAATGATTTCCTGCATGAATCTATACACGCATGCAAGACCCTTTCCTTTCCTGCTCGTCCTCCTCCGGATCATCAGTTGCGTTGAAAATGCCAGTGCCAACGCCAGAGCGTCGCAATAGGTACCTGCCTAAGCCATGTAGCATGCTGCGGCGCCAACGAGTACCACCTCCTCCACGCCAACATCGGCGTCTCGGCCATGCACATGCAGTTGCTCCCATAGTACTTTACCCGCAAGTTCAACTACAATACCACACCGATCTTGGACGAGACCATGGAGCTTGTGGCCAAGAAAAGTCTATGCCTGGCCGACGCATGTCGAGGTGCTTGACTATTGCGACGTGTCGCACGATGTTTACTAGCTCATGCTCCGGATGAGCGGCAGGGTGCTGCTCCCCATCGTCAGTGGTGCGATGACAACGACGGTCGGGTGGGAGCTCGGGCGGGAGCCAGTGATGTACCCGGGGCACATAGCTCAACTTGGGCTCGAGATTCTGACCGCTTGCACCGCCCCGAGGATGTACCACTCAGTGACGAGGCTACAATGCAGGATACGTATAGGCATGTGCTCGTGGTCAGGAGCAACCTACTCAATGGATACCGATTTGTGAACGTGATGTACTCGACGTAGTTGAGCCAGTGAGCCTGGAGGCGTTCCTGTCGTCGTACATTGACGCGCGGCTCAATGGCGTGCGGCCACGTGCCAACGTAGGTCAACTACGGGGAAGTGGCATCTGTGTGGTTCGAGATGCTCAACTGGCCATTGTCGCGGCGGCGTTCGCGACTCACTCGTTCGAGTTGAACCGGCCAGTGGTGGCATGGCCATGGCGAGGGTGCCACAGCTGGACGTTGGGGTGTTATGAGGTGTAGATGTCCATGGAAGGAAACTATGGCAATTTTTGCAAAAACATACCCACACCCCTCTCCACATTTGCAAATAAGGCCTTCCCCCATTCATCCTTTTCTCCCACAAGATAAACTACTCATACAAATGCATCTTGATGTTCCGTGCAACGCACGGGCATCTTGCTAGTAAGAAAAAATCTCAAGTTTGGCACGAGTTCATGCAGTGGTAGCACCACAAGGCCTGGCGCAGGAGTTACATTTCCCGCTCAAGGCCCATGGGACTAAGCTTCAGTGGACCTGATAGGTGGCTGGTCCACATGTCATGCTCCCAAAGGTAGAGGGGCGTTGGGGCCGAGAGGGGTGAGCCGCATGTCGGGGGACATGTGGTGTCATGGGTTCGAGCGACGTCGTGGGAATCGCGTGTGGCTGTGGTAGAAACTTGATGCTCGCCGCATTTCAGCTGGCCCACATATCATGCACACAAGGCAGGGGCGGTGCGGCCAAAAGGGGTGAGGCGCACGTCGGGGATGTAGTGCCGTGGGTTGGAGCGGCATTGCGGAATCACGAGTGGTAGTGTATGAAATGTGATGGTCGCCGTAGTTCAACTTCCATGGACAAGCTGTCATGTCTACTAACACATGCATTGCATACCGATCACTGGAAGAAGTAGTAAAGAAAGCTAGGAGGATAAATAGTTCCTTATAGTCGAGTGTACCTACGCTGCTACTTGTTCCAAAGACATGCACACCATCAAAATAGTTCATCTATATCAATATACACAGAGCGGAAATATTTTTTACAAGAGAGGAAATAGTTCATCCATCCATAATGCCCTGCTACTGGTGCAGCTTCTTCTTCTTCTTCTCATTTTTTGTGGGAGACGACTTCACAACAAGCTCTTTGGACCTTGCAGCTATTTCGAAACTCACACGGGCATCGAGGGCAGCATATTTTATTTGCTCGTATGTCAAGGGATAATTCTCCCATCCAGACGACCTTAATGCTAGTGTCTCGTCACCCTTCTGAAGATTTCTAACGAGCACAAAATTTGCTATGTCGAATAGGGATGGTGTCTGTTTATCACAATCTTCTACAGGAATTTTGATTCTGGTTTGTAGGTCAGTGATGCTTTTCAAATCAAGGTTGTACAGCGCCAGCTTCTATTTGTCCCCTTCGATGGCTGCCCCATAAAAGTATATATCCTCCCGAGACAAGAAATCGTGGAGCTCACCTGGTATGGAGGGTGCGTGTATGATGTGGTACACCAAAACATCATCTTCGAGGCATAGCTGAATGACGGCGGCGCGTTGGATCTTCCCACTGGCACGCTCCGTGTACTTTGCATTGAGACTGATGGCCTTCATCTCTACCTTTTGGAGGGAGTTGGATACATTGTTGATTAACTTCCGAACAACCCTGGGTGGTCGGTGACGGTGTCAACTATGCTCAACGAGCCTTCGACGAGGATATGTTGGACGCTAAAAACCTGCATCTGGATATCTTTCGCCATTTGGAACCGCTAGACTGAAGGGCTATGGTTTGGAGAATTAGGATTAGATGGCTAGTCTAACTGAAGAAGATGATTATTTAAAGGTGCTTAGGAATTACTCCAGGAGTATGTGAAGAGGTTAAAACAATGTGAATGCAGTGGGGTTTGGATGCAAATGAAGATGAAGGAGAGGTGAAGAAGTTGAGGAAAATCGGTTCCCGATGGAGAAGTAAATGGGACAAGTGGCCTGCAGGCAGTTGATTAGACGGCTAGGTAGACAAAACGAAAAGGCTATGCGGGTAGACTGAGGAGTGGTACCTGTCTGTGTACATGCCCATCCTTCTAGCGCTACATGCGCCACCAGCTAGTTGAGGTCACTCTTTCGAATCACCGTGGCGAGATTTTTTATGATTCCTTTTTATTTCTGCACCCCTCCTGACAGGTGGGACCTATGCGAACAGATATAAAAAATGTGTCGTAGCTGGTTCGGATGCATATTGGTGCGTGCGTGGGAGACGCAACATCCTTTGGTTGAGGAATATGCGGTTATCCTCAAAAAATAAAAATAAAACCTTCTTCACACTTCCGCATGCACGAGAATTTGGTTTTGCTCGCAATATGGATGATACCTGGAGGATGAAGTGAACCCAGAGGCATGCTAGCACAGGAGACCTATTTCCCCTATACAGTACTACTCCGTATGTTCCTACTAGTAGTAGTACAACTGTGGTACACTTGATGGTCAAAATATTATTCATCCGGTCCTCACAATGAAGTGACAAGACCTTGCGCTCGAGGTGACACTAGTCCAGGCGGCGTGTTCGGGTTACCAAAATCAGCCTCACCTTGTGCACTATGCAGTCACTATCACCACCGCATGCCTCGCCTCGTCTCCCTCTCTCCTAGCACCACTCCGTCTCCATCTCCGCCTCGTCCGAGATCCTGAGGTCACTCTTCATCATCTCACTGTGCCCCAGCGTACCCTCGCCTCGCTCCCTCCCCTGGTACCACTATTCCCTCGCAGGCCGCTCCAGCACCGAGAGCCTTCTCCCCTATAAACCAAGCCCCCAAAAACCCCACCTTCCAAACTCGACCATGGCCGAACGTGAACGGCGCAGCATCCATACGAGCCACGATTGGAGCAATCTCCCCAGTGACATCCTCGATCGACCTCTATTGTTCGTGTATGGATATGCTGAGCGTCGTGCGGCTGGCTGCATGCTCGAGGGACATGCACACGGCCATCGTCGAAGCGAGGCCTAAGCTTTTCATGACACCCTGCTTGCTGCTATCTGGTCTTGCGAGATTTGCTCACCATGATACGGAGGCGCGTACATGATGCCCCTCGACTTCAATCCGACCTCCATTAGCCGAAACTTCTTTGCAGGTATGCAGTGGGTCGACGTACATCATTTCCCCCGACTTCGATCCGATCACCATTGCCCAGAACTTCTTGGCAGGTATGTACTGGGTCGGCATGAACTCCCACTGGATGGCTGCTGTCAGAGAAGACAGGAAAAAAGCTGGTGCTCGTGAACTTCCAGACCTAACATGAGATTATCCTTCCTCCGTAGGATTACATAGGGTTCTACCATCGTGGTCCAAGTCATCTAGATTACCACATCACTTGGATGGACCTTGTTTTGCAGAAGATTGTAATCTGCCAAGTGCACACACCAGATGCGGATTACGTAGACTTCAAGCTAATTTCCTTGTTAGACTGCAGACTTGCCTATCTTTTCGCCGGTGCCTTCTTTAGCTGGAGACAACTCACCTCACAGTGGATCATCAAAGCTGATTGATATGTCCATTTTGCATCATGCTTTTATATTGATATTTATTGCATTATGGGCTGCTATTACACATTATATCACAATACTTATGGCTTTTCTCTCTTATTTTATAAGGTTTACATGAAGAGTGAGAATGTTGGCAGCTGGAATTCTCGAGTTGAAAAGGAGAAAATATTAGAGACCTATTATGCGCAACTCCAAAAGTCCTGAAACTTCACGGAGAATATTTTTGGAATATATAAAAAATATTGGGCGAATAAAACACCAGAGGGGGCCACCAACCAGCCACAAGGATGGAGGGCGTGCCCGCCGTCCTTGTGGGCCCCTGATGCCCATCTTCTGCTATATGGTGTGTTTTGACCTGGAAAAAATCAGAAGGAACCTTTCGGGACAAAGCGACGCCGTCTCGAGGTGGAACTTGGGCAAAACCAATCTAGGGCTCCGGCGGAGTTGTTCTGCCAGGGAAACTTCCCGCCGGGAGGGGGAAATCGAAGCCATCGTCATCACCAACGATCCTCTTATCGAGAGGGGGTCAATCTCCATCAACATCTTCACCAGCACCATCTCCTCTCAAACCCTAGTTCATCTCTTGTATCCGATCTTTGTCTCAAAACCTCAGATTGGCACTTGTGGGTTGCCAGTAGTGTTGATTACTCTTTGTAGTTGATGCTAGTTGGTTTATCCGGTGGAAGATTATATTTTCAGATCCTTCATGATAATTAATAATACTCTAATCTTGATCATGAATATGCTTTGTGAGTAGTTACGTTTGTTCCCGAGGACATGGGAGAAGTCTTGCTATATGTAATCATGTGAATTTGATATTTGTTCGATATTTTGATGAGATGTATGTTGTCTCTCCTTTAGTGGTGTTATGTGAACGTCGACTACATGACACTTCACCATGATTTGGGCCTAGGGGAAGGCATCGAGAAGTAATAAGTAGATGATGGGTTGCTAGAGTGACAGAAGCTTAAACCCTAGTTTATGTGTTGCTTCGTAAGGGGCTGAATTGGATCCATATGTTTCATGCTATGGTTACCTTTACCTGAATTCTTCTTTAGTAGTTGTGGATGCTTGTGAGAGGGGTTAATCAAAAGTGGGATGCTTGTCCAAAGAAGGGCAGCACCCACCGGTCCACCCACATAACAAATTATCAAAGTAACGAACATGAATCATACGAGCATGATGAAAACTAGCTTGACAATAATTCCCATGTGTCCTCGGGAGCGCTTTGCTTTATATAAGAGTTCGTCCAAGCTTGTCCTTTGCTACAAAAAGGATTGGGCCACCTGGCTGCACCTTGTTCACTTTTGTTACTTGTTACCCGTTATGAATTATCTCACCATACAACTATCGGTCACCGATAATTTCAGTGCTTGCAGAGAATACCTTGCTGAAAACCGCTTGTCATTTCCTTCTGCTCCTCATTGGGTTCGACACTCTTACTTATCGAAAGGACTACGATAGATCCCCTATACTTGTGGGTCATCAAGACTCTCTTCTGGCACCGTTGCCAGGGAGTGAAGCACCTTTGGTAAGTGGAATTTGGTAAGGAAACATTTATATAGTGTGCTGAAATTTACTGTCACTTGTTACTATGGAAAATAATCCTTTGAGGGGCTTGTTCGGGGTATCTTCGCCTCGAACGAAAGAGCAAAGAGGTGCTACTCAACCTACTGCACCTACTGAAAATATTTATTATGAAATTCCTTCGGGTATGATAGAGAAATTGATAGCTAATCGTTATGCAGGAGATGGAGCATTACATCCCGATATGCACCTAATCTATGTGGATGAAGTTTGTGGACTACTTAAGCTTGCAGGTATGCCCGAGGATGTTGTAAAGAAGAAGATCTTCCCTTTATCTTTCAAGGGAAAGGCATTGACATGGTATACGCTATGTGATGATATTGGATCATAGAACTACAACCGATTGAAATTGGAATTTCATCAGAAGTTTTATCCTATGCATCTGGTTCATCGTGATCGGAATTATATATATATATATATATATATATATATATATATATATATATATATATAATTTTTGGCCTCGTGAAGGAGAAAGTATCGCTCAAGATTGGGGGAAATCGAAAAATTTATGCTCGGCTTTCTCATAATGATCGATCCATGCTCGACACTTCTCATACTGGTTCCTTTATGAAGAAGGATATTGAGTTCAAATGGGATTTATTGGAAAGAATTAAACACAACTCTGAAGATTGGGAACTCGACGAAGGTAAGGATTCAGGTATAAACCTTAAGTTTGATTGCGTTAAATCTTTTATGGATACCGATGCCTTTCGTGATTTTAGCACTAAATATGGACTTGACTCTGAGATAGTAGCTTCTTTCTGTGAATCCTTTGCTACTCATGTTGATCTCCCTAAGGGAAGTGGTTTAAATATCATCCTCCCATTGAAGTTAAAGTAGTAGGACCTATTAAAGTTGAATAAGAAACTAGTACTTATAATGTTGATCCTATTGTTCCTACTGCTTATAATGAGAAACCACATTTTCCTGTTAGAATAAAGGATCATGATAAAGCTTCAACTATGGTTCGTAAGAGTTATACTAGAATGCCTACACCCCCTGAGCAAATTAAAGTTGTACCTAGTATTGCTATGGTTAAATATCTCTTGGTTGATAATACTGAAGGGCATGTTATTTATTTCTGTGATGAAGCTGCTAGAATTGCTAAACCTGATACTAAAGATAAACATAGACCTGTGGTTGGCATGCCTATTGATTCTGTTAAAATTGGAGATCATTGTTATCATGGCTTATGTGATGCGGGTGCTAGTGTGAGTGCAATTCCTTATTCCTTGTAGCGAGAAATTATGAATGATATTGCACCTGCTGAGATAGAAGATATTGATGTTACTATTAAGCTTGCCAATAGAGATACTATATCACCAATTAGGATTGTTAGAGATGTTGAAGTCTTGTGTGGGAAAATTAAATACCCTATTGATTTTCTTGTTCTTGCTTCCCTACAAGATAGTTATTGTCCCATTATATTTGGTAGACCATTCTTGAATATTGTTAATGCTAAGATAGACTGCAAGAAAGATATTGTTACTATTGGTTTAGGGGATATGTCTCATGATTTTAATTTCTCTAAATTTCATAGACAATCCTATGATAAAGAATTGCCTAGTAAGGATGAAATTATTGGTCTTGCTTCTATTGCCGTGCCTCCTATGGATCCTTTGGAACAATATTTGCTAGACCATGAAAATGATATGTTTATGAATGAAAGAAGAGAAATAGATGAAATATTCTTTAATCAAGGGCCTATTTTGAAACACAGTTTACCCGTTGAAATCCTTGGGGATCCTCCTCCACCAAAAGGTGATCTCGTGTGAGCTTAAACAATTACCTGATACTTTGAAATATGCTTATCTCAATGAAAAGAAGATATATCATGTTATTATTAGTGCTAACCTTTCAGAGCATGAAGAGAAGAAACTATTGAAAACTTTGAAGAAGCACCATGACGCTATTGTATATACTCTTGATGATCTTAAGGGCATTAGTCCCACTCTATGTCATCAGAAAATTAAACTGGAGCCTAATGCACGACGACGGTTAAATCCCAAAATGAAAGAAGTGGTAAGAAATGAAATACTAAAGTTTCTGGGGGTAGGTATAATTTATCCTATTGCTGATAGTAAATGGGCAAGTCATGTTCATTGTGTCCCTAAGAAGGGAGGTATTACTGTTGTTCCTAATGACAATAATAAATTGATTCCACAAGGAATTGTTACAGGTTATGGAATGGTAATTGATTTTCGTAAATTGAATAAAGCTACTAGAAAAGATCATTACCCTCTACCTTTTATTGATCAAATGCTAGAAAGACTATCCAAACATACACATTTTTGCTTTGTAGATGGTTTTTCTGGTTTTTCTCAAATACCAGTGTCAAAAGATGATCAAGAGAAGACCAGTTTTACTTGCCCTTTTGGTACCTTTGCTTATAGACGTATGCCTTTTGGTTTATGCAATGCACCTACTCCCTTTCAAAGATGTATGACTGCTATATTCTCTGTCTTCTGTGAAAAGATTGTTGAGGTTTTCAAGGATGATTTCTCCGTTTACGGAACTTCCTTTGATGATTGCTTAAGCAACCTTGATCTTGCAGAGATGTGAAGAAACTAATCTTGTCTTGAATTGGTAGAAGTGCCACTTTATGGTTAATGAAGGTATTGTCTTGGGGCATAAAATTTCTAAGAGAGGCATTGAAGTTGATAAAGCTAAAGTAGATGCTATTGAAAAGATGTCGTGTCCTAAAGATACCAAAGGTATAAGAAGTTTCCTTGGTCATGTTGGTTTCTATAGGAGGTTTATTAAAGACTTCTCTAAAATTTCTAGGCCTCTTACTAATCTCTTGCAAAAAGATGTTTCTTTTGTTTTTGATGATGATTGTGTAGAAGCATTTGAAATACTTAAGAAAGCCTTGACTTCTGCACATATTGTTCAGCCACCTGATTGGAATTTACTCTTTGAAATTATGTGTGATGCTAGTGATTATGTTGTTGTTGCTGTTCTAGGGCAAAGAGTTGATAAGAAATTAAATGGTATTTATTATGCTAGTAAAACTCTAGACAATGCCTAGAGAAATTATGCTACTACTGGAAAAAAATTAGCAGTTGTATTTGCTTGTGACAAGTTTAGATCTTATATTGTTGATTCCAAAGTAACTGTTCACACTGATCATGCTGCTATTAAATATCTTATGGAAAAGAAAGATGCTAAACCTAGACTTATTAGATGGGTTCTCTTGTTACAATACTTTGATTTGCATATTATTGATACAAAGGGAGTTGAGAACCCTATTGCAGATAACTTGTCTAGGTTAGAAAGTGTTCTTGATGACCCATTTGCCTATTAATGATAGCTTTCCTGATGAACAATTAGCTACCATAAATGCTTCTCGTAATACTCCATGGTATGTTGATTATGCTAATTACATTGTTGCTAAATTTATACCACCTAGTTTCACATACCAGCAAAAGAAAAAGGTTTTCTATGATTTAAGACATTAGTTTTGGGATGACCCACACCTTTATAAAGAAGGAGTAGATGGTGTTATTAGACGTTGTGTACCCGAGCATGAATAGGGACATTCCTACGCAAGTGCCACTCTGAGTCTTACGGAGGACACCATACTGGAGATAGAACTGGACACAAGGCATTGCAATCCAGTTTTTATCGGCCTACTCTCTTCAAAGATGCTCATAAGTTTGTCTTGTCTTGTGATGAATGTCAAAGAATCAGCAATATCAGTAGACATGAGGAAATGCCTATGAATTATTCACTTGTTATTGAACCATTTGATGTTTGGGGCTTTGATTATATGGGACCTTTTCCTTCCTCTAATGCATATACATATATTTTAGTTGCTCTTGATTACGTTACTAAGTGGGTAGAAGCACTTCTATTAAGATGCTTAAAGAAGTTATTTTTTCTGAGGTTTGGAGTCCCTAGATATTTAATGAATAATGGTGGTTCACATTTTATTCATGGTGCTTTCCGTAAAATGCTTGCTAAATATGATGTTAACCAAGAATTGCATCTCCATATCATCCTCAGTCTAGTGGTCAAGTAGAATTGAGCAACAGAGAGCTTAAATTAATTTTGCAAAAGACTATTAATAGATCTAGGAAGAATTGGTCTAATAAACATGATGATGCATTATCGGCTTATAGAACTGCTTATAAGAACCCTATGGGTATGTCTCCATATAAAATGGTTTACGGAAAAGCATGTCACTTACCTCTTGAACTAGAACATAAGGCATATTGGGCTATTAAAGAGCTCAACTATGGTTTCAAACTTGCCGGTGAGAAGAGGTTATTTGACATTAGCTCACTTGATGAATGGAGAACCCAAGCCTATGAGAATGCCAAGTTGTTTAAAGAAAAAGTTAAGAGATGGCATGACAAAAGGAGAAAAGCATGAGTTTAACATAGGTGATCATGTTTTGTTATACAACTCTCTTTTAAGATTTTTTGCAGGAAAGCTTCTCTTTAAATGGGAAGTCCCTTACATTATCGAGGAGGTCTATCGTTCTGGTGCCATAAAAATCAACAACGCCAAAGGCACAAATCCGAAGGTGGTAAACGGTCAAAGAATCAAACATTATATCTCAGGTACTACCATAAATGTTGAGACCAATATAATTAATACCATAACACCAGAGGAGTACATAAGGGACACTTTTCAGAACGTTTCACACTCAGAAAAGGAATAGGTATGTGGTACGGTAAGTAATCCGACTCCAAAACGTTTCCAATGATAATTTTTCTCCATTTTGGAATATTTAAAAAATTAGGAAAATTAAAAGTTGTCCGAAAGAGACACGAGGCGTCCACAAGGGTGGAGGGCGCGCCCTACCCCCTGGGCGCGCCCCCGTCCTTGTGGCCACCTCGTGTGCCCTCCGGACTCCATTTTCTTGCACGATACTTCTTTTGGTCGGAAAAAATTCATTATATAATCTACCGAAGGTCTTGACCACTGTACCACGACAATATCTCTTGTTTTTGTTTCGAGCTATTTTCTGCCAGATTTTTCAAGGCCAAGCATCATGTCGTCCCCCTCCTCCAACAATGCGGGCGACGATGCTTGGCTAATGAAGATAGCGATGAAGAGAGAAGAACTTGGGAAAATCAATGTGGGAGATAAGATCAAGAAAGCCACAGAAGATCAAGTCCCGGCAGCCGAAGAAGAAGACATCCTTCAACCATACTACAATCATCTTACCCCTACTGAAATTTAAGCTTTCAAGATCATTGAAATAGTTCATGTGCAAAATAAATATCTCACTCATGAAAATATTCTGTTGCAAGAGCATATCACCACACTCAAGCGCATTATTCGAAAATTAGAGACTCTCCTACGCTCGATGTGTGACACAACTACATCAACAACTCCATCATCACCATCTCCGAAGAAAGAGACATAAATCCATGGGTATGGGCACTCCCCTTGGCAATTGCCAACCTTGGGGGAGGTGCCCCGGTATTGTATCACCATCACATCTTTATATTTATCGTTTTTCTCAGTTCGATCCTTTTGGTTATATCTTGATCTAGTAGAATAAAGTTTTAGTATGATCTAGCTTTGAGATTTGCTTTATGTTCCCTCTATGTAATCGAGTCCGTGAGTTATATATAATAAAGAGTAGTTTTGAGTTGAGGGCTTTGCTTTCTTGCTATGATCTTGAGGGAATTAAATAAAAGAAAGAATAAAAAGAAATAAAAAGATCATATATTGATCTTATGGAGAGTAATGACTTCACATATAAAGAGTATGGTGAATAAAATTTCTTGAGAGTTGACAAACATAGTTTTGGTCATTATTGCAATTAATAGGAAGTAATAAAGAAAGAGAGGCTTCACATATAAATATACTATCTTGGACATCTTTTGTAATTGTGAGCACTCATTAAAATATGACATGCTAAAAGGTTGACGTTGGACAAAGAAGACAACATAATGGGTGATGTTTTATTATATCCGAATAGAAGTTATATTGTCATGGATCGTCCAACATGTTGAGTTTGCCTTTCCCTCTCATGCTAGCCAAACTCTTTGCACTAAGTGGAGATACTACTTGTGCTTCCAAACACCCTTAAACCAGTTTTGCCATGAGAGTCCACCATACCTACATATGGATTGAGTAAGATCCTTCAAGTAAGTTGTCATCGGTGCAAGCATTGCTCTCTAAATATGTATGATCTATTAGTGTGAAGAAAATAAGCTTTATACGAACTTGTGATATAGAAGAAATAAAAGCGATAGACTGCATAATAAAGGTCTTTATCACAAGCGGCAATATAAAGTGACGCTCTTTTGCATTAAGATTTTTTGCATCCAAACATAAAAGTGCATGACAACCTCTGCTTCCCTCTGCGAAGGGCCTATCTTTTACCTTTATCTTCCACCCTTATACAAGAGTCAGGGTGATCATCACCTTTCCTTTTTTAACTTTTTCCTTTGGAAAGCACTATGTGTTGGAGAGATCTGGATATATATCCACTCGGATGTAGGCCATCATAAAGTATTATTGTTGACATTACCATTGAGGTAAAAGGTTGGGAGGGGAAACTATAAGCCCCTATCTTTCTCTATGTCCGATTGAAAATTTGTACCCATAAGTATTGCGTGAGTGTTAGCAATTGTGAAAGACTAAATGATAGTTGAGTATGTGGACTTGCTGAAAAGCTCTTATATTGAATCTGTTCGAGTTATGATAAGTTGCAATTGCTTCAGTGACTGAGATAATAGTTTGTTACTTTTCAATGAAGTTTTTGATTCACACTTTACCTTGTGAATGAATTGTTACTTTAGCATAAGGAATTATATGGCATTATATGTTGTTGTTCTAAAGATGATCATGATGCCCTCATGTCCATATTTTATTTTATCGACACCTATATCTCTAAACACGTGGACATATTTTTCGATATCGACTTTCGCTTGAGGACAAGCGAGGTCTAAGCTTGGGGGAGTTGATACGTCCATTCTGCATCATGCTTTTATATTGATATCTATTGCATTATGGGTTGTTATTACACATTACATCACAATACTTATGCCTTTTCACTCTTATTTTATAAGGTTTACATGAAGAGGGAGAATGTCGGCAGCTGGAATTCTCGAGTGGATAAGGAGCAAATATTAGAGACCTATTCTACACAACCCCAAAAGTCCTGAAACTTCACGGAGAATATTTTTGGAATATATAAAAAATATTGGGCGAAGAAAGCACCAGAGGAGGGCCACTAGCCAGCCACAAGGGTGGAGGGCGCGCCACCCGTCCTTGTGGGCCCCCTGGCAGGCCCCAACGCCCATCTTCTGCTATATGGTGTGTTTTGACCTAGAAAAAAATCAGAAGGAAGCTTTTGGGATGAAGCGCCGCTGTCTCGAGGTGGAACTTGGGTAGAACCAGTCTAGGGCTCCAGCGGAGCTGTTCTGCCGGGAAAACTTCCCTCCGGGAGGGGGAAATCGAAGCCATCGTCATCACCAACGATCCTCCCATCGAGAGGGGGTTAATCTACTTCAACATCTTCACTAGAACCATCTCCTCTCAAACCCTAGTTCACCTCTTGTATCCGAACTCTGTCTCAAAACCTCATATTGGTACCTGTGGGTTGCTAGTAGTGTTGATTACTCCTTGTAGTTGATGCTGGTTGGTTTATTCGGTGGAAGATTATATTTCAGATCCTTAATGATAATTAGTACTCCTTTGATCTTGATCATGAATATGCTTTGTGAGTAGTTACGTTTGTTCATGAGGACATGGGAGAAGTCTTGTTATAAGTAATCATGTGAATTTGGTATTCGTCCGATATTTTGGTGAGATGTATCACTGGTGCGCGTCAGTCCTAAATAAACGGTTTTTAACCCCCTTCCGCGACGACATTTGGAACTGTCGCCAAGTGAGTGTGGGTGATACGGGGTCCTTCCCACACGACCCAGAAACCGTTGGGGATAGGGAGCTTTGATGCATACAGTTGTCCCTATATAACCGTTTTTGATATCTCGAATATCCCAGACGCTTCATCCATGCTACTCGTTTGTGCTCACATTGCCATCGCAGTTGGAGTTTTGTGGTTCTACCTAAAACCAGGCAGATTCCAGACACGGGAGTTTTCCAGGCAGATTCTATGCACAGGAGTTTTACGATGCCTGTCACATCACAAATAGTTCATGATTATAAACCGTGTATGATAGGTAGACAATCACACACATTTAGTTTTCCCGCACCATATGTGATAGTGTCTGACATCACACACGCTTTGCAAACGGCAACTGTGTGCATGCTTGCACACGTTTCCTCTCTGTGAACCATCTCGGATTATGGTGTATATCGCAAACGTTTGTGTTCTACCAACCGTGTGTGTCGTAATGACTTGCACAAAGTAATTTCACCCTAATTTAATTGCTGCTATTTGAAATTGTACCTAATTTAAACTTGAAAGTAGGCTATAGCTTTATTCGTATCCATCAGGTTCAAACAACCAATGCATTATTTGATTCATGGGTACATATGTTTAAGAATTACAGAAGCACCAAATAAAGAATGATGTACCAGGGTTCTGTACTTGTACTATTACATATGGTAAAGAAAGAGGCGACAGACATTCCAGTTGTTGAACAAGGTGAAGTGGAATGGCCCTATTGTGCTCTCCTGGATGCAAAAGGCATGCAGGACTCTAGTCCAACCCCTTGTGATGGACGACCGCCAATCATGTAGTTTGAGAGGTAATCTTGAGTAAACTGCTTCAGGATCCACTTCAAAAGAAAAGAGATTCAGATATTGTCATCTAACACAACTCATTACGGGCAGTAAAAAGAAGGCTACAGGGTTCTTACTTACCATCCTGCAGTTCACTGTTGTCTTGCATAAAGTGTAAACAAATAGTTCAATTGACATCTTTTGACCCATTTGAATAACAATCTTTATCAGTTTCCTCACTTGATGCTGGTTCATGAATATCTCATTGCCCCATATGCAGAAAGGGTCGAAGTGTGGATCTTTGGCAATGATATATGTACCTAAAAGCACCAAGTTAATATTAGAAGCTAAACAACAATTGAAAAATGATGTAGTACAACACTCCATCCATCCCATTATATAAGATTTTATTACATGTATATCTAGACATCATCAGAACATTAAGGTAACACTCTTCCTTGTTGCTATGTAGCTTGGGATTGCATATTTAGTCATTCAGTACAATGCATGTTGCTAAACAATAATTGAAAAACAAAAAAGGCATGTTAACTGCAATATCCTTAACAGCAACAAAATAGGTTGATATATATATACTCCGGCAATTTTTGGCCTTTTCTAGTTGATCCCCTAAACTTAAGGTTGTAAACTTCAATTTGATCAAGCTCAAAGTAGGTTGAACCGAAAGTAGCATGCATTCAAACATAAACATAGATAGTTTTGCATAACCAAACATAAAACATAAATTTAAACTAAGCTAAACTACTTTCGGTCAAAGTAGAGGTCGAGCCAATCCTTCCTCGTCATGTATGGTGTGCCGCGAGCCGGGTCCAGGCCAGTACCATCGTTGGGGTCATTGGGGAAGGCACTCCTCCACTTGTCGACTTCGATCTCCTCGTCCTAGGGTCCCACCTCGATGCCCTCCGTGTCGCCGTCACCGCCGCCTTGGACCTCGTCATCAGAGGAGAGTGCGATAACCTCGCCGCCCTCCACGCCACCGTCCTCGCCGCCTTCGACCTTTTCATCGGAGGAAAAAGCGATAACTTTGCCTCCCTCCGCGCCGGCAAAGATCGCCTGCTCCGCCTCCATGAGCTCCGGGTGCTGCCGGCGAAGCTCTTGCATGTAGGCCTCATCGGCGGCCTCGCGGTCCTCCCACGCCATAGCCGAGCTCACCACCCCTGGCTCCAGCGGAACGAGGTGGACTAGACGTGTGCCGAAGGGGAAACTGAGCCTAGCCGCCATGCCGTGGTAGTGGACCTGCCAGCGGTCGTACTCCATGGCCGCGAGCTCGGCCGTGTGGAAGCTACCGAGCCACCGGCAGGTGTGGGTCTCTTCATCTGTAATATCGGCGACCCACGTCCCCCACCATCGCTGATGGACCCCGAGGTAGGACTTCATCGGCTATCGGGTCCAGGGGAGGACGAGGAAGTCCTTGAACCGGCGTAGGGGCGTGGCGGCGTCAGGATCGGGGGACCAGCGATGGCGGATCGGGCCCACGGAGGACGACGGGGACACCTCGGTGGCCACCTCACTGGCGTCGGGCAAAAAGGCCGCGATAAACCTCTTTTTGGCCATTGGCTACTCGATCTCCCCGACACACAGGCAAAGGTTGAGGATGGAGGCGCCGGCGATGGCGCGACCTACCAATGGTTTCGAGGGTTGTGTGTGTCTGTGTGAGCGGAGGTTGTTTTGAGGAAATACTGCGGCAACTGAAAATTTTACTAGGCGGGAGTAACAAGGCGGGGCTACTGAAAATTTGGATGAAGGGCGAGCAGATATTTTTGATATTGCGAGGGATGCAGAGCGGGAGTAACAGACCGCACACGGTCTGCACATACTAATCGTGTGCTATCAAACATTAAAACCTTCCAGGCGGTAGATATTTTCGAGATTGCGAGGGATGCAGAGGTGGGAGTTTTGGGGGAGCGAGCTAGTGTGCTTATAATAGAGTAATCCTAATCCAACTAGGACTAGTCATGTAAACTGCCCCTTCAACATATATAAGGAGGGGCAGGGCTCCCCAAAGGGGAGAGAGAAAAATAATCTTAAGGCTAGACACAATTAGGAGAGCCAGTTTACTGGCGACTCCCTCATGACCATAATGAGACCTAGCCTCAAACAGCATGTAGGGCTATTACCGGATGATGTTTCCCGGGGCCCGAAGCTGTCTAAATCCTTGTCTTGTGTTGCATCTTTCGATTTCGCTCAACCCCTCTCAAGCTACTACAAAGATGTGTTGGCCTCACGACTAAGTCCTCACACTAGAACATCTGCCGTGACAATTCCACGACAGTTGGCACCCACCGTGGGGCTCGCACACGGTGGTGTTGAGTTTTTGAAGGGCGCTATTTTAGAGATCGAGAAGTTCCGCCCAGCTCATGGAAAAGTTTCGGCCGGCTCGCAAGAGAGTTCCGACCGGTTCGAGAAAAAGTTCCGTCAGGCTCATCAAAAGGTTCCGCCGGCTCGTCGAAAGGTTCTAGCCGGATTATTGAAAAGTTCCAACCACTTCGACACAAGGTTCCGTCTGAATGACCAAAAAGTTTCGATCGCCTTGACGAAAAGTTCTGTCCGAATTGCCAAAGGGTTCCAGCAGAATCGCCGAAAGGTTCCGTCCGAGTCGATATGCAGTTCTGACTGTCGGATTTCGGGTTCCGACAGACCCTTGAGGTTCGAACACTGGGGTGCGCGCGGAGATTTCGCCTCCTACCTACCTGCACCCCTCCGCCATGCTAGGATCTAAACTAAGGAAAGAACAACACAAGAGACATAGGGTTTATATTGGTTCGGGCCACCGTTGTGGTGTAATACCCTACTCCAGTGTGTGGTGTGGTGGACTGTCTCTTGGGCTGATGATGATGAACAATACAAGGAAGAACCGCCTCGTGAGGGCTTGTTCTTGGCTGAGGCGATGAACTGCTGGGAGGAGTTCAGCCACCTCTCTCTCTGCTTTCCTCCGACCGACCCCCTTGCTGTGTGGGTGGCTGGTCCTATTTATAGAGTCCCTGGTCCTCTTCCCAAATATTGAGCGGGAAGGGAGCCAACAATGGCGGGCTAATTTGAAGGGGGATAGCAAGTATCAGCTATCCTGACAAAAGTAGTCTTCGCCTGCGCAAAGCTCTGGTGATGACGCTGTCTTGGGCTCCACGGTGACCTCCGTCTTGTAGTCCTCCTGGTCTTGGTCTCGTTGCACCGAAATGGCAACCTTTGCCTGATGCCTCGGTACTCCGCGGCTGCGCTTGCCCCCTTTGCACCAAAGAGGAAAGGAGGACGCAGCGCGGGCTGGCACCCGCCTGGCGCCCCGAGTTGTCATGTCTTGCGTCATGGGCACCTCGTGAGGTACCCCGCCTTGATCTCTCCGCCTCCTCGTGAGCCAGCCTGACGAGGCCGTGCCTGAGGAAGCTTCGTGTCGTCCGCCCCGTGAGGCTTGGCCCCTCGCGAGGGTCTTGGGTTTGTGTTGGTGAAGATGGGCCGTGCTGGGCCCCCCTTTGAGCCACGCCACAGGCCGCAGGCAGGAAAGTCTAGGGACCCCCATTCCCAGAACGCCGACAGTAGCCCCCGGGCCCAAGGCGCACCCGGACTTGGCCGTGCAAGGAGGCGGAAGGGCAAGAGCGAAGCGCCGTGGGCCCTAACAGCCTGCGGCCTTGGGCGCCGCGTGGCGGTTGACTGGATGTGGGCGCCTCAGCAACCGCGTGAGTTGATAAAGGAGTGGCATCCGCCTAGGCCCTGCTTCTCGCTTTCTCCGGTTGCTGCTCAGATCCCCTTTCTTGCGCCTCTCCTTCCTTCCTTCGAGATTTCCAGATCTGCTCTGGCCGCGCGGCCTAGGGAGCCATGGCGCCTCGTCAGCCCCCGGCTGCAGCTTGGTACTCGTCTGCCGTGGACTCGCCGAACGTGTCGGAGGCGGGCCTTGCCCGGTTGCGCCGGATGGCGACGGCGTGGGGCATCAACGGGGAGAAGGTGTTCAAGGCCGGCTCCGCCACCCCTGAGGGTTAAAGGAGCACCTTCTATCCGCTCTTCATAAGTGCCATTGTTGCTGGCCTGGTGCCTCCCTTCTCCGAGTTCTTCTTCTCTGTCCTCTGACATTACAAGCTACAGGCTCTGCATCTCCATCCCAACGCCGTCCTGCTCCTGGCAATCTTTGCTTATTATTGTGAAGCACATGTTGGGGTGCAGCCCACAGTGGCCTTGCTGCGCCACTACTTCTACCTCCGGACCTCTCGTGGGACCGCTTCCGCGTGCGCGAGCTTTGTCGCGTCCGGCGGCGCCATTGCCATCTCAAACTCTGGGAAGATGATTGAGGGCTTCAGGAGCAAGTGGATCTTGGTGGATGCTGGGCGCATCCACCCTTGGCTGATCCTGCCCACGGAGCAGCCCACGAGCTCCAGCGACTGGGGTCGAGCGGAGCTCGCGGATCCCCGCGCGAAGATGGTGTTGGAGAAGATGGACGCGGATCTGAGGCCGATCGACATGGCGGCGGCGAAGCTGACCGGCGCGTCACTGCTGAGGGAGCTCCTGGAGCACCGGCTGGCTCCGCTACGGCAGTACTCGCTTCCAATGTGGAGGCCCCGTCCGAACCCCGTGGCCTTGACCGACGGAGACCTGGCTGCGGTTCTCCAATCTCTGGTCGGGGGCAATGTGGCGAGGCTGGAGGGCGCTCCTACGCCCTTGTTCCTCCGCAACGACTGGGAGCGGGTGGTGAAGTCCATGCCCGTCTTCAACGGGGATGGGCCAGTGCCCCTGGAAGCTCCCGAGGAACCGGTGGACGTGCCCTCCGGTGACTCCAGCGAAGAGGAAGAGGGAGAGGAGCACGGAAGAGGGCCTGACTCCGAGGCGACTGACGGAGAGTTGAGGGCTCCCCTCCCCCGTCGTAGGTCCCGCGTTCTCCGCCTCTCTCTGAATGATGACGACGAGGATGACGACGAGCAGGACGGCGGGGGCTCGCCCCCGATCCCGAAGAAGGACAGGACCAGGCTGATCTCCCGCGGGTCTCCCCCGGCCCCGGGGCGAACCGCAGCAGCACCTTCCGCCTCCAAGCTTCCCGAGGTTGACCCTTCCAGCCAGCTTTCAGGCTTCAAATTTGGCCGGAGGCCGCTTGAGCTCGCTGGCAACGTCCCATAAGCATTCGATTCTTGTCTTTATATCTTGCTCTGCTTCTGAGGCTTGACATCCGCATCTTTGGATAGGTTGGCGCCCGCAGCAAAGGAACCGAAGGGGGCTCCCAAGGTTCCATCCATGGCGGCGCTTCTGCCCGTGAAGGAAGGTGACCGCGACGCATAGGCTTCTCCTACCCGGTCGTCCTCGCGAGGTTTGGCTGAGCCGGCTGGGGCGAGCTCAGCCCCCATGGCCCAAGTGGCTCCCGAGGTGCTCTTGCCTGCCGCCGCCACTACAGCTATCGGGGTGCGACACACTCCACCTCAGGATGTTGCGGCTGTGCTGCCGCCTTGTCCTCCTACTCCACTGGCCGCTGTCTCTCCGACTCCTTCTGCCGTTCTGGATTGTGCTATTGCTGAGCTGGAGCGACTGCGGCAGGATCTTCTTGGCACCGACCCCCACTTGGTGGCCGGACGTTTGGAGCTGGCTTCTGGATGGGTTCGCTCCGATGCCTCGATTTGGGCAGCGCTGGTCCAGGCCTCGACAGCATGCGATGAGGAGAAGCAGGCCGTCCTGGAGGCGAAGGCTGCCCGTGATGCAGCCTTGGGGGAGGTGGTCCACGTCCGCGGTCGCTGCAAGGTGCTGGAGGACGAGCTGCAAGGCCTGTGGGATCGGCTCGCGAAAGAGGTCCGCCTTCGCCAGGAGCAGGAAGAAGGCATGAAGGCTCGCGAGGCAGCCGTCGAGGGCCAGGAGGCCAAGCTCAGGAAGCACCGCGACCGCCTAGGCGCGCTGGAGCAGGAGTTGGGGGCGAGGAAGGCCGAGCTAGACGGCAAGGCCCTGGTTCTTGCCGAGGACCGCGCGGCCTTCACGGAGTTGGAGGCGAAGGCTCGCTCCTCGCTGAGGACGCTTTATGACAGCGGCCTGGAGAGCCTCTGGCCGGCACCGAGACGGCCCCGCCAAGCTGCTTCCCTTCCTGGTTCACGCTCTTGAAGATGCCGCCCTTGGACTTGGCCCCACGGCCGAGGCCGAGGCGCGTGTCCTGTCTTCTACAGCACTGACGCGGGTCCTCACCCACATCTACCTTCGCGATCCCGGTGTCGACCTCGACAGCCTGCTGGAGCCAGTGAGCGGTGAGCGTGCCGCTGCCGCTGCCGAGGCCGTGAAGGGTCGCGCGGAGGCTCTGCTGGGGAAGTTCTGGGCCTTCAGCACCAAGCCGGAGCAAGGCGCTGCCGACCCCGCTGCTCCGTGAGGCGAACCCGCTCCGCGCTGCTCCCCCGCCGCCAAGTGACTCTGTCGTGGCTCCTGTCCTGCTTTTAATTCCTGCACACGTATCATGCCTCGGGGAGGCGTTTAAACTTGCGTTTGGCATTGAAATAACAGTGTGGACTGTAATATTTGCTTTTGAATTCCTTGAAATTAGCACTTTTCCTTCCTACTTGCTTACGTTCTACGCCGGCAGAGCCCGGTCCTGCGCGTACCTCACCCAGCAATAGTCCCGACCGGAAACCAGGATGGGACCAAGGAGTGAGGGGCTACGTGAAAAGTTAGGCTCCTGAGTCGCGATGCTCAGGAGTCCCCCTTGGCGCACGAACAGCAAGTAGGGAGGTGTGATGCGGGTGGATACACCGTTCTACATCTGCAGAGCCCGACCGTTCGCGTGCCTCACCCAGCGATGGTCCCGACCGGAAACCAGGACGGGGCCACGGAGTGAGGGGCTACGTGACCAGTTAGGCTCCTGAGTCG